>NC_088782.1:28133712-28436742 GCF_958450345.1 Calliphora vicina | reverse complement strand
TGAACTAAAACAATTCTAACAAAAAATCAGTACAACATAAAAACAATAGGAACTTAAGCTATGAAAAGGCCTCGAAAGGTATTTTTTGATGATATTTTATATAAATATAAAGTCACTTCTTCAATTAAGGTTATTATTGCAATAAATTACAAAATATTGACTTAAATTTTCAAATAAAAATCGTTGTCTATTGGATCTGAAAACATTTTTATACATAGAAAATGTTCTTTCGACATCAACTGATGTTATAGGAGCAAATTTAAAAGACAATATTTCTTTAACACTTAGAACGGTTAAGTTTGAATTAGAACTAAAATTTGATATTTAGATGGCGCTATTATTAAAATAGTGCTTATTTTATATTAAAAAAAAGCCATATATTTTTCAATTTTGAATTTTAAACAAAGGAATTAAAAACCTGTAAGACAACAGCGAAAAATAAGTAAGAAAAAATTTGTTTTTGATAAAGTCAAAATATGCTATTAAACAGTAAAATATGCACTAAAAATGTAAAAATATGACAGAAATATGCTCTTGAAACAAATATATGCAAAAATATGCATTTAAGGGTAAAATATGCACCAACAAATCGATGCCAAAATTCTTAAATATTTCTGAAACGTGTAAATATCTTATCCATGTGCTCATTAGACTCACCAGAAAAAACATGCATTTGCATATTTTGGTTTCCCTGCTTATTATAAACCTTTGAATTCATAAATTTTTGTTGATTCAAATTGATTTAAAATTTTTTTTAAAATAAATTTTTATGATTAATTACACAAGGCAACAAAATCGAAAAAATTTTAAATGCTTTTTAAACCACTACACAATTTTAATGTATTGTGCTTCTAGTAGTACAAATATAGACCAAATTTTAAATTCTATGGAGAGGTTCTTTTAAATACAAATTTAAGTAAAATTATATAAATTTTTTAGACGTTTCTCCACACAATTAATGATAACTCAAAAAATGTTCGTCCGATGATAAAAAAAAGTTTAGATTTACATAAGCTTTAATCCGTTTAAATATTGAGTTTCAATCGGCTCAGTAGTTTCGGAGTTACAATAACAAATTGAAGCAAAAAATGTATTTTTTACGTGAAAATATCAAATGAAACGTGAAAATATCAAAAAATATAAATAAAAAATCATGAAAAATTGAAAACGTCTAAATTTGTTAAGACTTATTGCTTTATCGCAAAGCGACATATAATAGGAACAAAACAACATATTGATCGTAAATATCGTTTAATTCTTTTCGAATTTAATGACAATTAAGTGAATTCGCTCATTTTCACAAAAATATAGTTTTTTGTTTGATATACATAAAATTGAGTAGTTTTTAATTTCCTTGCATATTTTGCAATTCAATCGGCTCAGTAGTTTCGGAGTTATAATAACAAATTGAAGCAAAAAATATATTTTTTATATGAAAATTGCAAATTTTTTTGTTTTAAAAAACTCATGAAAAATCGAAAACGGCAAAAATTCTACAGATTATTGCTTTATTGCAAAGCCACATGTAATAGCAAGAAAATGAGATATTGATCATAGATATCGATGACTTATTTTCGATTTTATTAAAAATTAAGTGAATTTGCTCATTTTCACAAAATTTTTGTTTTTTGTTTGATATATATAAAATTGAGAAGTTAATGTTCTTATTTCGATTGATTGAATTTTGAAAACATTTTTTCCATGCTCTGTACAAATTTTTTCATATACATTGCATTTCAATCAGCTCAGTAATTTCGGAGTTATACTAACAAATTGAAGCAAAAAATATATTTTTGACTTGAAAATAGCTAATTTTTTTGTTTTAAAAAAATCACGAAAAATCGAAAACAGCAAAATTTGTACAGATTTATAACTTTATCGCAAAGTCACGTGTAATAGAAATAAAATAAGATAACGGTCATAAATATCGATGGATTTTTTCCGAATTTATTCACAATTAAGTGAATTCGCTCATTTTCACAAAATTGTATGTATCAATCGATTTTTATGATAATCATCTCATTTTGTTGGTATTATATGTGGATTTGCGATAAAGCAATACACCTGAACTATTTCTGCTGTTTTCGATTTTTCATGAGTTTTTTAAAACAAAACAATTTGCTATTTTCAAAAAAAAAATATATTTTTTGCTTCAAGTTGTTATTGTAACTCCGAAACTAATGATCCCATTTAAACGCAATATATAAACGGATTAAAGGCTATGTAAACTTAAGTCTAAGTTTATTTGAATAATATTGGACTAACTGTTTTAAAGTTATCATTAATTATGTGTAGAAACGTCTAAAAAAATTCACAATTTTACTTAAAAATTTAAAAAAACTTGTTCATAGAATTTAAAATTTGGACCACAATAATAACAAATTGAAGCAAAAAATATAATTTTTTCGTGAAAATAGCAAATTTTCGTCAAAATTATGTAGTGGTTTTAAAAGCCTGTAAAATTTTTTCGATTTTGTTACCCTGTGTTATGTTTGAGTATTAATGTTCTTCATTTTGACCATCTTTTTTCAAAATATTTAATTTTACCTAACAAACTTTTATACACATTTTCCGCTTCGTGTAACTTATATTAAAGTTTTTTTTTAAAAAATACCACCTTCAAATAAATATAAAAACGCGCAAATGTAATGTCTAATGTAAGTACTGGTATTTACAATGGCTATACCCAAGGTACTTAATGTACAATAGCAGCTTCATTGTACAGTATTGAACAAAAAGGAAAATATAAAATTATATTCGTTATACATGAGAGAGAACGAAATAAATAAAAAAAAATAACAAATAAGGAAAAAATTCAGGTCACGTAGAAAAAATTTCATAAACACTTGCACATCCCTGCAAAATGTTAAACCAAACATAAACAAACTCTACAACAAAACAAACAAAAAATTTACAACATTGTTGTTGGTTTCTTTTTTTTCAACACTAAAGTTTGTTAGAAAAATTCTAGTGGGAGAAAAAACTCCAGAATATTGGTTTTAGTCAGGTTATGATAAATTCTATTTTACTATTTTTTTCATTCCACTTTTGGGTTTTAATTTTGTGTTTTTTTTTGTTATAAGCAGAAGTGAAAAACCATATTTTTATTACAAAACAAGTAGGAAAGTTTGGTCGGTCAAGCCCGACCATATAATACCCTTTACTGAGAAATTGAGCAAAAACATTTTTCTTATAAAATTTCAGTAATGTATTTTCGTGAGTGATTTTCGTAAGTGGGCATTTATATGAGAGCTATGAGCAATTATGGAACGATTGTCATGAGGTCGTATGATATGAAATTTATTTTTGTTAAATTTAATTTAGATTTCAAAATTTTTAAGAGATTGATTTCAGAAAATGGTTCTAATAAGGGAGCTTTAACTAATTATGGACCGATGATTATAAATTTAGATGACATGACTTCGGTGTATATAAAATTTATTTGTGATATATATCTAAATTAAACATTTATGACCGATAAAATCATATTTCTGTAGAACATTTGTATGGGGGCCAGGTTAAATAATAGAACGACTTCAGCGAATTTTAATAGGATTTTTCCTTGGACCGAACAAGATGTATGTTCCGAATTTGCTCACAAGATTTAAATGGACAGACAGCCAGTCATACGCATTATACCCTCGGCACTATGGTGGTGTAGGGTATAAAAAAAGGAATTTTTGTGAAAAAAAACTTTTTTAGTTGTGGTTGTTCAACACCAGTTTTATTAATAAAAAGAAGGAATTTCATAAAATTTATTATACACGCCAGCCAGTCAACCACATCGTCAGCAACATTTGTACATTTTAAATAAACCCTTTTACACAAAAACTCGTAAATACAACTTTATTAAATTATGATGAATTAGAAGCACTTGGATTAAAATGAGCATAACCAACCAAAAAAAAAAACTAGGAGAAGTTTTTTTGTATTAGAGCAGGAGCAAAAACATATGGTTACATATACCGAAATATTTTTAATTAAATAAAGGGTGGTCCAAATACAAGTATGTTTTTAAAGAACATACGAGGACCAAAATTAGTTACTTTTTGTTTGAACAACGTTGGGAAATATGAAAATAATAAGTAAGTGCTATTCGCAAGTTTATGCGAAAGTGCACCAGTAAGCCATTTTCACGAATTTTTTGCATATATTCAGGTAAAACAATCGCAATTAAAAAAGATACTTGTATTTCGACGAGCCTTTACTTACGTAGTCTGTCTAACATACAATTGTTTCTATATATTGTATGTGTTTGTATATGGGCATTTCCACCGGTCGCGAATGCGACATTCGTACGCCTTTGAAAAAAGCCGAAAATTCAAAAATTTTGCTTGTTATTTACTGACTCACTAATGAGTGAATAATTGAGTGAATGAATGAGTCAGGCCTTGTATTTTTGTATACCGAGAGTTTATATTCAAATAGTTCCATAAGGAAAATCAACATTTTACAGGAGAGCGAAAAAACTGTTTTTTCGATAACTAAAGAGTAATAACTAAAGTTTATTTTATAATAATATTTAAAAACGACGCCTAAATCCTACATATGCTAAATTTTTATTAATTCCTGATATTCGCGCTTATATGCTAGATAGCTTTTTTTACAACTTGAAGTTTTTTCGATTCTAACAGTGAAATAAGCAGATAGCACTATTTGAACAAAAATAAAAATGAGCTTAAATGTAAACTTTGAGGTGTTTATGTAAGTAATAGGGCTCATACATAGCACCATCAATGGTGTACCATCAAGTGATTGTGCAATTAAGCTGGACACACACTACACCAGCATGCTGGTACAAAATAAATTTTTTACCAAAAATTGTGTGGAAAAGGAATAACGATAACATTTGTAATGCATTTATTATTGCTATTACCCTAAAACGAAGAAGGACTAAAACAAGTAAGGAAGTATGGTCGGTCAAGCCGGACCATATAATACCCTACACTAAGTAAAAGAGCAAAAACATTTTTTTTTTAAATTTCAATAATTTATATTTTGGAGTGATTTTCGGAAGTGGGCCTTATATGGAAGCTATGACCAATTATGGACCGATCACCATGAAATTAGGTCGTGTGATTTATGTCTATATTAAAGTTTACTATGTTGAATTTTGTGTGTTTACCAACATTTTTAAGCGATTTATGCACGTTAAAGTGATTTTCGGAAGCGGGTATATATGGGAGCTATGACCAATTATGGACCGATCGTAACAAAATTTGGTGACATGAATTTTGTATATATAAAACTTATTTGGAGCGGAATTTGTGGAGATACATATATAAATTAAACATTTATGACCGATAAAGTCCAATTTCGGGAGGACATTTGTATGGGGGCTACGTGAAATAATGGACCGATTTCAGCCAGTTTCAATAAGCTTGGTCCTTGAGCCGAAAAAATAATATGTACCAAATTTCATCGAAATATCTTCAAAATTGCGACCTGTACTCTGCGCACAAGGTTTACATGGACAGCCAGCCGACCAGACGGACGGACATACATCATTTAATCGATTCAGAAAGTGATTCTAAGTCGATCGGTGTACTTTGAGGTGGATGTTAGACTAATGTTTTTGGGCGTTACAAACATCTGCACAAACGCATTATACCCTCCTCACTATGGTGGTATAGGGTATAAAAACGTGTTTGGATAAAAAAATTGCTAGAAAACCAAGGAAAGATAGGTTTTATTTAACTTTTATGAGCTAATTTTACAACACTCGATTCAATCATACTGGTACAATCAAAAAAATATCAAACTATTTTAGATAAAGCACCAGCAGCTGGTACAATCACACTACAAGCTCATACACGGCCGAGCTCATAGCTGGCACAATCACTTTATTGCACATTCATGATGGTGTAGTGTATGGGCCCTATAACACGAGTTTTTAATATTTGCTTAGTTGAATAGGACATAGTTTTACATACGTGAAGAAGTTTATACATGAAGCTAATCAATCAGCTTCCTAGAATTTTCCACAGAATTTCTTTTTGTAGGAAGCTGTGCTACGTGGGTCTTTAAAAAATTGCCCGACTATACCATTTTACTTGTTTATTAAAAAGTATTCTTCGTTTCTTTTCACAACGGTTTTTTTATATTTTTTCGAATGAAATATTAAAGTAAAATATAAAAAATCAAATATACTCAGGTCTCGTTTTATAAAAAGATACTCTAGCTTCATATGAAAATTAATTATTCGTTCCAAAATACTGAAAAACCGCATAAATTCAGATTTTAATTAAAAAATCAGAACAAAATCGCATAAAAAAATCAACAAAAAAATATACAATTTATTTAATTTACTTAAACAATAAAAACCAAATACGTTAAAAATATAGAATTAATTCGTTAATTACAGAAAAAATTAAAAGGATCCAAAAAAAAATTAGCTAACACATTTTTTAAGGAAATTCTGTAAATATGTATGATTAATCTGAGTCACTGAATAATTGTCTGCATCGTTTTGGAATTGGTTAAATGTCACTTTCATCACTAGATGATATAATCATATTGTCATCATATGGTAAAATATCATTTTCATCACTAGAATTAATCTAGTGAATAGGGGACGAAATCAAAGAATTTTTAGGAGCTTTTTTTTCAATTGCTTTTTTTTTCTTGCAAAATAATTTGTCATTAAACTTAGCGTTTTTAAATTTTTATGTTGCTTATGCAACTCTTGATATCCGGAAAACAGATCAAACTTGGTTTAATTTAAAAATGATAAAAAAGCTTTGTAAAACATCTAAAATTTCAAAATCTTTTAAAATTCTAAAAAAAAAATTTATTTAAATACCGCATAAATTTGAATCCGCATAAAACGAGACCTGAGTGTAATGCAAATTTAAAATATTATTTAACACTTAATTAGTGAAGATAGAAGGATGAAATTTTGGCATGTGGTATTCAATATATGGATTTTTAACTCACTATTTTTTGGAAAAAAAGAAATTATTGGAAATCTAAAATGATATTCAAGGATAAAAATTTGAAAGGACATTTTTAACATCTTTGAGGATCCTGAGAGGATAAAATCAAAATAATACGAAATATTTTACAACCCTTCCTGATCATTTGACATCATATTTGGCATAGTAGGATGATCAGAAGTATTTTAAAACATGTCCTTTTAATAGGAAACAGGATCACGAAATGAAAAACTTAAAACGCAGTTTTTCTCCATTTAATTTATAGTTTTAGACGTATATCATCCGGTTCGTGTCTAATATTGTGTGTCGTACGGTGTAATATATAATATATTTTATAAAAAATACTTTTAATATTTTATTATATACACGAATATTTCATATGATATAGCACTTTTTTACTAACAAAATAAATTGTGTTAGATAGCACAATACAAATTTTATGAAAAAAACCATTGGAAATGTTGTTTTTTTAAATTTAAATGACAGATGACAAATTAGTCAGGGAATACTTTGCTATAAAAACCTCATTTTCGAGAAAATGTCGTATAGCATTATTTGAATGTAAACCCTCGATATATAGAGCGCAATAAGTCGATCGTACGTATACTTTAGTAACTGTGTGAATATCTGAATTACTAAGTCATTAATATAGACAATATGGATATCTAACGATAGATATTTCAAAGACCTTTGCAACGACGTATATAAGGTCATAGCAAGTTGGACCTACAATGGGTCAAAATCGGAAAAAAGTATTTTTTAACCCGAATATTTTTTTCACCAAAAGTTTTTTTTCGCTAAATATTAAAAAAGAAAAATGAAATAACCCAAAAAAATTTTAAAAAGTTAAAAAAAAAATAATTTAAAAAAACAATTCGAAAAAATAAAAAAAATAAATTTTGTTTTTGTAAAATATAATAAAATTTTTATTTTGAAGTATAATTTGGTGAAGGGTATATAAAATTCGGCATCGCCGAATATAGCTCTCCTACTTGTTTTTTAATATAATGTTAGAAAAATGATTTGTTTATTAAAATTTTCTATGGAAATTCCCATATATGGGCAATTCCATATCATCGTACGTGACATTTGTACGCCTATAGAGTGCAATAGATTTTGCAAAAATAAGAGTATCTGAAAAATAATTTGGTCTTTATGTTCCATTCAGAGGGTATTATATTTTAAAATAATAAAAAGTTCTTTCGAAATATTATTGTCCAAAATATTGCGCGAAATAAGAGTATATCGTACGTGACATAAAACTGAAATCATTTTGAGGTACATGTAGAAATATGCGAAAATATTCGAATCGTAAGAGGCGTTATGTTTTCTTATAATTTCTTAAACTAAACAAAACATTTTTCCTTTACAATCCATCATATTTAAATAAAAACAATCTTTGGATGATTTTATAATAAATAAAATTTAATATCGTACGTGACAGATTTTTGTGTTATAATAAAACAGTATATATTCTGTAAATATATGTATACAAAAACTAAAAAAGTGAATGGAAAATATACATTCGGTTTCAATAAACAACTTGACAATAGCAAAAAAACATTCAGAGTCAAATTCATTTCATACTATAAGCTAATTGGGAGCCTAGTTTTCGCCGCAATTTTAGCCTAAAACATATCTAAAACATTAAAAAATTAAACATAATTAGTTTAAACTATTATTTTTGTCTATAAAATGTTGTAATATGATCTAAATACTTTCACATAGTAACATTTTATTATTTTCTTCTATTGAAATCATCTTGAAAAAAGTTTCAAAGATTTTTGTGTTTTCAGTCGTGGTAGCGTTTCTCGTGGAATTGCCCATATGTATTAACATTTTTATCCAAATCGTTTAGTAATTGCTTAATTTATTACTGGATATAAATACTCGTAAACTTTTCTAATTTTAGTTTTGATTTATAAACTTTGTCTGTAGTGTGGACGAAAGAGTGGGCATATTTGAGTAGTTAAGGAATCCCCAAAAAAAGTTGAATTTGTTCTAAACAAAGTGGATTAAACATATTTGCATACCAAACAAATAATACACACTTTTAATGTAATCAATGTTACTTTTTTCCCCAAATATTAACATTCAAAAGAATTTTAATAAATACAGAAAACACATTTTAGTTGAAAGCTTTTAATAAATTGTAAATTGAAATATTTTCCAAAAATTTACCAAATAAAACTGGAACTTTAAGCAATTTTTCTAATATATTAAAAACAATAAAAAGTCTTTCCTTCCAATCAAAACCTCCCTATCAATGGAAAACATTTGTCATCATTTGTTGCAAAGTAAATTATTAATTATTACTTTTGTCCAGTATTGTGTTCGTGTTCATTTAATTGATGTACAAAATTTACACTTATATTTAAATAAACAACATTTCGTCTATCATTTAGTAAATTAAATTAGGATGGTTCTATTTTTATAGAGTCTGGTTTACTAAAATAAAAGCTTGCATCATTTCGAAAATTATTTTAAAAAATAATAAAAGTTTGATGGCCTTAGATTGGAGCAAAATTATCATAAGCAATGAATCAAACAAACGCTGAGACATATTCAATCACAGATTCTTTTCTTTCAGTCAACTCAAGGTTTTTGATAACAAAATTGAATCAGTTAATTTAAAACAAATATAAGAAAACCCTGAAAAAAAGGCAAAACTTTTACAAAATTTTACTTTATAATACAGCAAAAAGCTTTATATAAGTCGACCACATTTTTTGGAGCCTGTCTACTAAAAATATTTAGATTATATTTTATTTAATTTTCATTTCCTAATTGACATCAACATTTTTTTGTAGTTTTATTGCATGTTTCTTATTTTAGAAGCAAATGCTTCATGTCGTAAAAAAACAATAAATTTTGAAAGTTTAGTTTTCTTTTATTTTTATTGAAGGGAACATTTGGAAAATTTTGGTGACATTTTGCTTTATTGAATAAAATTTTGTTAAAGTTTTATGGTCAACAGTTTAAAAGAGCAGAAAATAGAATGCTATTGTATAGATAATGGAAAATGAGAAATAAAATTGGAATTTTTTTAAGTTTTAAAAAATACAGTTTTATATAGTGTTTAGAGCAGAATGCACATCTGTCTGTTTTATTTAGAATTTGCAATTATTCTTAAAAAACTGCTTTATTTTTCTACGCAGCATAATTGGTGTTTGAATTAATTCCATCATTTACGCTTATTTCCTCATAAACAACTTCCCACAATATCCAATTTAACTCTACTAACTATAAATAATATTGAGTATCTGGATCTTAAATTATAGTTAACATACATGCAAATCTCATGTGTTCATGTGAAAAACTTTATTATCTACAAGATATTCAAAAATATATATTTAGATATACAGCTACATATGGATGTATGCATATGTTTTAATACATATACATATGTATATTTATTTATGTAGTTTATATAACAATTCTTCTAATCTTTTTAAAACATTTTTTCCACATTTTTTCTGCAACTTTATGAAAAAGTTATAAATTTTCAAATATAATCTCATATATAAGAGTGTCTAAGTCTATGTGGATGTGCAAAGCTTTTGTTTAAAATCATTATGGAAACACACAGCCACACATACATATACAGTGGTTGACAATACAATGAAAACTTTTCCAAACATTTAAATATTGGGTCAAAATTTAAAAAAAAATACCAAGAATTTTGTATGTTTTTAGTATTTATTTAATATACTTGCAGCAAGGTTAGACCTATTGGATAGTAATTCAGACACAATTTTTCAACAAGATCGGTCAAAAACTCTCAGCCTTAGAGGGGGTAAAAATTTGACATTTTGGCCAAACATGTGATTTTTCTCTTATTACCTTTTTACTTATTACCTATTGTTCTTAGCAAAATGTGTCCCAAATAGTTTAGATAGCCATTTCTTCAATCTTTCGAAAAAAAAATATTTAAAAAAAAAAAAATTTTAATATTTTTTTTTTTCCGAAATCAAAAACTTTTTTGACTTTTTTTTTCCAAAATGGGCCCTTTTTTAAAGATATTTTCCTTGAGAACCTATTTGGTCGCTTAGTGGGATGCGAGTTCGATATCTATCAAAAAATGTTTTCTATCTCAAAATATGCAATTTTTGACTTTTTTTTTGCAAAATCTAACTTTTTTTAAAATTGGCCCTTTTTTAAATTTTTTTTTTTGCTCAAATGAAAGCTTATCTCCATTCCCTTAAGCGCTTTTTGGTCTCTTAGTGGGATGCGAGTGAGATAGTATCAAAAACATTTATAAAGGGTCTTCCAATAGGACTACCGAATTTTGACAATTGCCATATTATTGAAGCTACAACTGTCGAATCGGCTGCTATTTATTCTGATTGTTTTGCCAAATCACTATAGACTGATTCACAACATTCACAGCATTCAACAACATGTAAAAAAGATAAAATTGTTTTATCAAAATTGGTGTTATTTTTCTTCACTCATTTTTCACGATAAGGACCATTTTTGTATGAATTGGTTCATCAAAAAAAAATTTTCGAATTTGGGACGATACCAATCCACATCAGATGCAAGACCGTCCAATACATCTCCAAAAAGTCAAATCAAACGTTTTTTGTGTCCCTAAAAAAATATTGAAATTATCCAACGATTTCAAATAACCTACTCTTGTTACAATCAGATTTTTTGTTCAGAAGATATAGCCTTTCAATATTGACTGATTTTCATTTTTCAAAAAAAGGTAATTTGGTCCACTTTTAGATACAATATCTCGTAAATTATTAAGAAAAGAATAAGAACAAATTGTACTATTTGCTTTGTATTTGTCCAGCTATATCGATATTTAAAAACTATCTTTTTTTTTAATATTTCTCAACTTTTATGGAAAAGAAAATAAATATCAATTTCTATATTTAAGTTCTTTTTTTTGGCAATTTATGACATATAACCTTAGATAACCTCTACAAAAAAAAAAAATTAAATCTTTTCTGGCATATCCCTGAAGGAAACCTGGGGACAAGTGTCTCCAAGTCACCAGTTTTGTCGACTATTTTGGTGACTTTTTAGCGACATTGTCAACGAAGTGTCAACGAAGACAACTCTTCCATCTGTTATGAATTCATACCATTTCGTTTTTTAATTTGTTTAATAATACAATGTTAACAAAATATGCAGTTTCATTATTTACATCTACTTCAGAAAAGTACCAAACGTGTAGATTAGTAATATCATCAGTAGTAGACTTCCAATGACACGCACATGTTAAATGTCTATAGTAAATAGCATTGTCTGGGGTAAAATAAGTCACTAGTACTGGTGACTGTGTCAATAGTAAGTCAGTATAGTTTCACTATTGACACATCCTGCAGGGATTATACAAAAAATTGTAAAGTAAATTTAAAAAAAAAAAAAAAAAATTTATTTATTTATCATAAAGAGAAACATATTTAAAAAAAATATTTTATTTCACTCCCCATAAAATAGATTTTTACACAAATTTCAACTTTCCTTACCCATAAGTAGGCACCTAAAAGACATACAGCCCAATAATGAATAAAAAATCCGCGGGAGTTTTTTCCCCGTTTTTAACATTGAATTTGAATAGGAAAAATGGGAAAAGGGAAAAAACTCCCACGGATTTTTTTTATTCATGATTGGGCTGATAAGAACCCTTTTCAACCACTCATTTCATAAGCTGATCAATTATCTATTATAAGGTGTGGTTTGATTCAAAAGTTAAGATTTTTGCAATGAAAAAAATCAAATGGCGCCACTGTGCGAAGTTGGCGTCAACGGCGGGAGTTATATAAATTGATGATTACCAACTTCTTTTGACCTGAAATGGATGATATGGACACCAGCCACATGTTGTTTCACACATTCTGTACGAGCGATTTAAGGACATGGTCATCTCACTTGGAGGTAATGTGAAATGGCCAACGAGATCGTTCGATTTTACCCTGTTATACTTTTTTTCGATTGGTTTTCTTAGATCGCAGGTCTATGCGAATAAGCCACAGCGGTCCTCAAAGCCAACTTAACACATGAAGACTAAGAATTGGAAGCATTACTCCATGAAGATTGTTGTCAAACTCAACAAAAGCTTGGAAAATCATTGACAGCTACTTAATCAGTAATTTAAAACGTTTCCAAGCAGCAGGATTCATCGAAAAGCAGGGAAATTGGGTACCATACGAATTGAAACTGAGAGACCTTGATAGACGAGTTTGTATGTCTGAAATGCTGCTTGAACGCTATAAAAGAAAATAGCTTTTGCACCGAATTATTACCTGCGATGAAAAATGGTTCCATTACGATAACCCGAAGAGTAAGCTATCGTATGTGAATCCTGAAAAACCAGCCGAATCGACACCTAAGCCAAATATCCATGGCTCCAAAGCATTGCACTCTAATTGATTGGGGCTAAAGGGTGCTATATGTATATTATGAGCTGCTAAAATCTGACCAGACCATCACCGGGAACCTGAACCGAACACAACTGATTCGTTTGAAGCAACCATTGGTTGGAAAACGGTCAGAATATGCAGCCATACATGAAACCGTAATATTCCATCATGACAACTCTTGGCCACTTGTTGCAATACCTGTTAGAAGCTATTTAGAATGAAGTGGTTGGGGAGTTTCGCATCACCAGCCTTATAGTCCAGATTACTGCCATATCCGGCTACAATTTGTTTCAATCGATGCAGAACGCTCTCTCTGGGATACGCTTCACTTTGGAACAGAGTTATTTGCCTCAAAAGATGAGCAGTTCTTTTGGCTCGGAATTCTTATGTTGCCAGAAAGATGGGACCACATTCTGTAACTATATTTTTCATGAAAACTGTAATTACGAAATATTGTTTTCAATAAATGTTTTCTTTGTATTGTCATGCACTGTATATGTATTTAAGTATTTTCAATATTCCATTCCATCTACTTCATTTCAACAATAAAATTATAAAGCAAGCAGCAGCAACAACAAAATTCGTTTGTGTTTCTATGCGAAACAGTGGCTTCATAATTTTCTTCTTCACGACATAATTTCTATTTTATTTAATCGCTCAAACGATTAGGTAACATATTGCCAGACTCGCAAGCAAGCAGCCTGCCTGGTTGTTTGAATGTCTGCCTCAGTGGGTTAAGTTTTTCCAAAAGAAACCATCACTTCATCACTTTTACTTTAAATAACTGCTTTAAAGTAGAAGCATCATAGAAACTGATACATTTTATAGGGTAATGTTTGAGTGTGTATAATAATTTTCTAATTTACGAAGCCAAATGTAAAGAAATTGTGAGCAGGAAAATAACAGGAAACTTATCGCAACAAAAACGAAAAACACTTCCAGCCATCAACAACAACCATTTTTTATGGCCATTATTTATGGCCTAAAGAAACTGAAAATCAAAATTAAGTTTATAATTTTTGATAAAAGCAAATAGAATATTGAGAAATGAATTGTCAAATTTTGTGGGACCTGGTGGGTAATAGAAACATATATGTGTGTAATTATTTTAAATTCCTCATACTGCATGTTAAAGCTATGAAGACAAGCTTTTCATTGATTAGGGTTGAGTTTTTTACAATTGTAAAACCCACATAATTGTTCAAAATTACCTAAAACAAGTAATAGAGCTATATTCGGCTGTGCCGAATCTTGTATACCCTTCACCAAATTATACTTAAAAATAATTTTTTTTTAAATATTTTTATTTAAACAAAATCAAAATTTTTTAAAAAAAATTTTTTTTCCAAATTGTTTTTTAATTTTTTTTAAAAAAAGTTTTTTCAAATTTTTTTTTTTTAAATTTCTTTAATAAATTTTTTTGGAAAAAGAATTTATGACAAAAAAAAAATTTTTGATGAAAAAAAAATTCGGGTTAAAAAATATTTTTTCCGAATTTGACCCATTGTATGTCCAACTTACTATGGTCTTATATACGTTGTTGCAAAGGTCTTTGAAGTATCTATCATTCGATATCCATATTGTCTATATTAATGACTTAGTAATCCAGATATAGGTCAAAAATAGGTCAAAAATCGAGGTTGACCTAGTTTTTTCCTTATATCTCAGCCATTTGTAGACCGATTTTCTCGATTTTAAATAGCGACCGAGCCTGAAGAATTTCGAAGATATTGATGTATGAATCGTGTATGTGAGTTATTTGGGGGCTTCGGAAAGTTGATTTCAACACACAGAAAGACAGACGGACATGGCTATATCGATTCCGCTATCTATAACGATCCTGAATATATATACTTTATGGGGTCGCAAATGAAAAATGTGGAAATTACAAACGGAATGACAAACTTATATATACCTTTGCCACTCATGTTGAAGGGTATAAAAATATTAAAAAAAAACAAATTCTAGTAACCAGTTTAAATAATATTAACTGTGATTAAAGTACTCAATGAAGGCATATTTGTATGGAACTACCCTAATAAATATGAATTAAAGTATTATTTTGAAGATTTATAGAAGTATTTGTATGTGAATGTTTAAATATGTTTGTGTATGAGGATATCACATACATATAGACTTTTCAAAGTATCACAAATGTGCGTAAATTAAGGCAATATACACGTATAACAAATAAGATTGTGTTAAGTTTAAAAAACACAAACATGTTTGTGATTTCCAAGATTCAAAGTTGGCATTTTTGTGAAAAATAAAGCGAAATTACTTTTAGAAAGGGGTGATAGCTTGTATTTATTTGACTTTTGTTTTAAAGTCATTTTTCAAAACACATAAATTGTAGACATATGCTCGTTCATACAAACATACGTAAATATGTTACAAAATTTTAATTTTTTGTATATTAATGAGCTTTAAAGTTGTAAAATATTTAAAGAAGTGATGAAATCTGAATAAAAATCAACAATTTAAAATAATATTAATTAAAATGAAATAGAATATTACATGTGCTAAATATTACATATTTTTAATCTAGAATTAACCAAATTACGCAATTCTCTACATTGATGATGATTCATTCATTTATATACAGTAGGGTGGCACTTATAATGGAGTTTATAGTTTAAAGTTTGCATATTTTATTCGATGTTTCGAGTGTTGGGTCAATGCAACAATATTTTTAAACAAAATTTCATTTATACAGAGATCTGTAAATATAAAATATAAACATTTTCTGAAATTTTTAATTGATGCCAAAAAAAATTATAAAATCTCATGCTTATCTGAAATCTAAAATTTTACATTTACAAAATTCTTTTAAACTAAATTTAAAAAAATTCTTTTTGATGTTAATAAGTAACGAATTAGGACTAAAATTTAAAATTTTACTGTATAGCTATTATCGATTAACTCTTTCAACCACGCTGTTTTGTGTAGAAGTTTAAAATCAAAACAATTGCATTTTTAATTTAATCCAGGTTAGTTTATTATAAAAAGTAAGAAAAAATAAATCAAAAGATAAAAAACCACCCCATTCCAATGTTTTTTGTGGAGTGAAGTGGTTAGTTTACTAACCACCGTGGCGGTTGGCATTAAAAATAACTATGATACAAATTTTTGTTTTGTATAAATTTTTTTGAAATCGAATATTTTTGACCAAATTTTCAGCCAAACAACCGAAATAGCAAAGTAACACTGAACTCGATGAACAACAAAGACTCTGTGCTTTTTTTATTGAATACGTGAAAGTCTCTTAAAAAATTGATTTTTACAATATTTTTATCTAACGAAAGCTCCCGACGGCAAACTTTTGCAAAAAATCATAAACGATGACTTCAAAAAATATAATTGTTTAGCAAAATGATGCTAATAAAACACTATAGAAAATGTGGTTAGTAAACTGACCACCCACCGCAAAGAGTTAACGTAATGATATTATTGTTTGTATGACTTCAAAATGCGGCATTTACAATAAATATCTTATATGTCATTTTGAGGGGCACATATCTGTCATTTATTCTCACTTAGTTATTGTTGAAGAGTAAACAATTAAGTTTTTTTTTGCTTCGAAAATGTCGAATTTTGTACCAACGAATCAGAAGTTTTGCTTTATTTCTTTAATTTGAAAACAAGTACCGCTGAAGCACACGTAATACATACCACTTTTGGTGAATGTGTTTCATCAACCTGCGAGAGATGGTTTGTGTGATTCAGTAGTGGTGATTTTGACAGGGAAGACAAAGATCACCCAAGCCAGCCAAAAAGGTAGACCATAAATTAGAGGCATTACTCCATGATGAATGACGATTGTTGTCAAAGTTAACAAGAGCTTGCAAAATCATTGGAAGCTACTAGGGTATTCAATCGGTTAACCGTTAATCGGTTAACCGATTAATTTTGGTCGGTTAACTGTTCGAATAATTCAAAATTGCCGATTTTCAAATAACGAATAAACCGATTAATTTGTGTCGGCTAACCGATTAACCGAAATTTCTTTCTTTTGCACTTTAACATATTTTTTTTGTTTTTAATTTTCCTTTTTAATTCAAATACAAATGTCAAAGTAAAATTACATATTTTTTCGAACATTCAAGAAATATGTTTAGTGAGTATAATAACTGATATATTTAATTTACATGTAATTGTCGGATGAGAACATGATTATTGACGAAACTTATCGAAATTATTAAAAGTATTTAAAATCTAAAAAGTTCAAAAAGGACTCCAATGGTATAATGGAGGATTTTTTATGCTTAGAAAAAACTAAAAAAAATAACTGACAAATTGGATATTCTTTATTTTGTCTTACTTTCGATTTCTCCAACATCTACAATCAGCGCGAGAGTTTTCTCCAAGTCGAGTTTTATTAAAACTAAAGAAAATTATTTACTTTTTGGTTGAATTGTTATGTTTTGTTTATTTTTTATGTGTTTGTTCTTTTTTTATACCCTCCACCACCATAAGTGGTGAATGAGGGTATATATAAGTTTGTCATTCCGTGTGTAACATTGAGAAATATTCATCTGAGACCCAACAAAGTATATATATTATTGATCCTTATGAAATTCTAAGTCGATTGAGCCATGTCCGTCTGTCTGTCCGTCTGTCCGTCTGTCCGTCTGTCCGTCTGTGTAAAACACGCTCACGTCCAAAATACGCAAACAAACTTAGTAGAGTTGCAAGAAAAATGTTTATTATTGTCCTAAGCAGTTTGGTATTGAAAATCAGCGAAATCGGTACAGTGGAACCAAAGTTATGAATGAAAATGTGGGACAACCTCAAAAAAAAATTGATAATTTTCACATATTTTTGGACATTTTTTGTAAATATATTGCAGCTAAAATCATAAAATTTTGCACTCGTTACTTTTATGATAAAAGGAGTAACTCTGGTGAAACTTATAAGAATCGGTCCATGATTTCTCCTAGCCCCCATACAAATTTTTTCCCGAAATATGGTTCTATGGTCTATAAATGCCTACAAAATAGGAATATCCACATGAAATTCAGCATAAATAAGTTTCGTGGTAAAAGAAATTATATTACAAAATTTTTCGTGGATCGGCCCATATTTGACCATAGCCCCCATATAAAGTACACTTCCGAAAATCCCTTAAATAAGCATAAATGTCTTATAAATATCGCTATCAAGTTGAAATTCGACATGAATAATCCCCATATATACCAAAATCGCTGTACCTAATTCTATGACGATCGGCCGATAATTGGTTATAGCTCCCATATAAGGACCACTTCCGAAAAACACAATAACCTACATAAATATCTAAAAAATATCAATATCAAAACAAAATTTCACACACATGCATAGTTTATATTTAGAAATCATACTACTGGATTTTGTGAATATCGGTCCATATTTGACCATAGCCCCCATATAAGGTCCACTTCCAAAAATCAGTTAAGTACTCATAAATCTCTTATAAATACATTTATCATGCTAAAATTCCACACAAATTATACTCACATATATAGATATCACTGTTCCAAATTTTATGCAGATTGGCCGATAATTGGTCATAGCATCCCTATAAGGCCCATTTCCGAAAAAAGATATTAACCTTAAAAAGTATTAAAAACATATCGATATCCAAATGAAATTACGCACAGATCCAGTAATTTGAATCCAGTAATCACACTTCTGGATTTTGTGAATATCGGTCCATATTTAACCATAGCTCCCATATAAGGTCCACTCCCGAAAATCACTAATATTCTCATAAATTTCTTACAAATATAGTTATCAGGTTGAAATTCAAAACAAATTTATTCAAAATCGATGTACCAAATTTTATGATGGTAGGCCCATAATTGGTCATAACCTCCATATAAGAACTACTTCAGGAAAACACATTACCGTGCACAAATATCCATAAAAATCTACACTCAACCAAAATTTTACACCGATCAGTAATTAGTATCCAAGAATCGTATTACAAGATTTTTTAAATATTGGTGCATAATTCGGCATAGCTCCCACATAAGGTCCACTCTTGTTAATAGCGTTGTTTATATGAAATTCTACAAAAAAAGCCCTTAAATACTTAGGATCATAATAGGTCATAGCATCCATATATTTAACCAAAATGGTACACAGATCAGTAATTTGTATTCAAAAATCATAATACTGAATTTTGTGAATATTGGTCCATAATTGGCCACAGCTCTCATATAAATACATAAAAATCACGTAAAAATATTCTATGACAATCGAATCTAATAGGTCATAGCTCCCGCAAAAGTCCCACAACCAAATATTTTGAAATTTGTCTAAATATATTTGTATACCCTTTTTTATACCCTCCACCACCATAAGTGGTGAATGAGGGTATATATAAGTTTGTCATTCCGTGTGTAACATTGAGAAATATTCATCTGAGACCCAACAAAGTATATATATTATTGATCCTTATGAAATTCTAAGTCGATTGAGCCATGTCCGTCTGTCTGTCCGTCTGTCCGTCTGTCCGTCTGTCCGTCTGTCCGTCTGTCCGTCTGTGTAAAACACGCTCACGTCCAAAATACGCAAACAAACTTAGTAGAGTTGCAAGAAAAATGTTTATTATTGTCCTAAGCAGTTTGGTATTGAAAATCAGCGAAATCGGTACAGTGGAACCAAAGTTATGAATGAAAATGTGGGACAACCTCAAAAAAAAATTGATAATTTTCACATATTTTTGGACATTTTTTGTAAATATATTGCAGCTAATATCATAAAATTTTGCACTCGTTACTTTTATGATAAAAGGAGTAACTCTGGTGAAAATTATAAGAATCGGTCCATGATTTCTCCTAGCCCCCATACAAATATCTTCCCGAAATAAGGTTCTATGGTCTATAAATGCCTACAAAATAGGAATATCCACATGAAATTCAGCAAAAATAAGTTTCGTGGTAAAAGAAATTATATTGCAAAATTTTTCGTGGATCGGCCCATATTTGACCATAGCCCCCATATAAAGTACACTTCCGAAAATCTCATAAATAAGCATAAATGTCTTATAAATATCGCTATCAAATTGAAATTCAACATGAATAATCCCCATATATACCAAAATCGCTGTACCTAATTCTACGAAGATCGGCCGATAATTGGTTATAGGTCCCATATAAGGACCACTTCCGAAAAACACAATAACCTACATAAATATCTAAAAAATATCAATATCAAAACAAAATTTCACACACATCCATAGTTTATATTTAGAAATCATACTACTGGATTTTGTGAATATCGGTCCATATTTGACCATAGCTCCCATATAAGGTCCACTTTCAAAAATCAGTTAAGTACTCATAAATCTCTTATAAATACATTTATCATGCTAAAATTCCACACAAATTATACTCATATATATAGATATCACTGTTCCAAATTTTATGCAGATTGGCCGATAATTGGTCATAGCTCCCCTATAAGGCCCATTTCCGAAAAAAGATATTAACCTTAAAAAGTATTAAAAACATATCGATATCAAAATGAAATTACGCACTGATCCAGTAATTTGAATCCAGTAATCATACTTCTGTATTTTGTGAATATCGGTCCATATTTAACCATAGCTCCCATATAAGGTCCACTCCCGGAAATCCCTAAAATCCTCATAAATTTCTTACAAATATAGTTATCAGGTTGAAATTTAAAACAAATTTATTCAATATATACAAAAGTCGATGTACCAAATTTTATGATGATAGGCCCATAATTGGTCATAACCTCCATATAAGAACTACTTCAGGAAAACACATTACCGTGCACAAATATCCATAAAAATCTACACTCAACCAAAATTTTACACCGATCAGTAATTTGTATCCAAGAATCGTACTACAAGATTTTTTAAATATTGGTGCATAATTCGGCATAGCTCCCACATAAGGTCCACTCTTGTTAATAGCGTTGTTTATATGAAATTCTACAAAAAAAGCCCTTAAATACTTAGGATCATAATAGGTCATAGCATCCATATATTTAACCAAAATGGTACACACAACAGTAATTTGTATTCAAAAATCATAATACTGAATTTTGTGAATATTGGTCCATAATTGGCCACAGCTCTCATATAAATACATAAAAATCACGTAAAAATATTTTATGACAATCGAATCATAATAGGTCATAGCTCCCGCAAAAGTCCCACAACCAAATATTTTGAAATTTGTCTAAATATATTTGTATACCCTTCTTTTATACTCTGTTTCTTCACTTGAGGTTAAAAGGGAAAAATGTTGATCCAAACGTATTAACTAATTATTAAGTATATAAATTGTTAAATTTCATTTCATGAGGTCCTGACTTAAACTCGACAACACTTCCCCTTTGCGCATGTGAAATTTCATTAAAATCGGACTAAGGGTTTAGAAGTTACAGATTTATTTCCCTCTTTTTTTTCTCATACCACTGTGCGCCACTTTGACACTCAGATATTGTAGATCGTTTAACCCAGTTCCAACAAACTGTTAACGGTTACCTATGTAAGAAAATAATAATTTACACGAAGATTTAGAAAAATTAAGTTTAGACGACAATTTCTCAATTAAAAGACAATAATTAACTGTGTCAAACGTTCTAATAGGAATTTGAGTTATAAATTGCTGAATTAGATACAATTTTTTGTACATTTGAAATAAAATATCTTCTGCGTAAACTAGTCTTTCTAACAATTGTTATATTATTTCAGCTTTTATACCATCATATTTAGGTGGAGGGTATTTAAGATTCGGCACGGCCGAATATAGTACTCTTACTTGTTTATTAATAAAATACTTCAATAAGTACACAAAATTCGTGATTTAGTTTCAGTTTAACATTTAAATGTAAATTATTCGGATAATCGAATAATTTAAAATTAACCGATTATTAACCGATTATATCTAAACCCCGATTAATTATTTGCTCGATTAACCGATTAAACCAGAAACCCGGTTAATTGAATACCCTAGAAGCTACTCAAGCAGTAATTTCAAAATGTTTGCGAACAGCAGGATTCATTCAAAAGCAGGGAAATTGGGTACCATATGAATTGAAGATGAGTGACATAAAAAAGGATTTTGCATATCCGAGATAAAAGAAAATCATTTTTGCATCGAATCATTACTTGCAATTAAAAATGGATTCATTGCGATAACCACTAGCAGAGATCGTATGAGAAGCCCGGCCAACAGCCGAATTTCAGATAGGACCCTTTTGGTCCCACCAAAAGGGTCCTATCTAAAATTTGGTCAAACCATTATAGGGAACATGTACGTAACGCAACTGATGCACTTGAAGCAAACATTGGCCGTAAAACGCCCAGAATATGCGGCCGACACGAAACCGTATTATTCCATTATGATAAGGGTCGGCCACATGTTGCAATACCTGTTAAAAATAAGTGTTAGTCTAGACCTTGGCCCGTCCGACTGTTATTTGTTTCGATCAATGTAGAACACTTATAGAACACAATGTAGAACACGCTTAACTTTGGAACAGAGTATCCGAAATTTGCTTGATTTTTTTTTCCAAAAAAATTATATCACCGTCGCACAGTGGTATGAGAAAAAAAAAGATGGAACTAAATCTGTAACTTCTAAACCCATAGTCCAATTGGAACGGAATTTACAGTGCGCAAAGAGCAAGTTTTGTCGAGTTTAGGTTTTGAATTTGGAACTCATGACCCCACCACGAGCGGGACCAGGGGTCCCTAAAGTAGGACACCTCGCGTTTGAAAATTAAATTTTCAACATTTTTACCCACCCTACTCCAGTTTTTTGATGACCGCGGTTCCAAATATTCCCCGATTTTCTCCACTTTTTTTATAGGATTAACAACAGATGTATATATCAAATAAAGAAAGAATTGGTTAAAAATCATGACTGAGTTGTTACATGCATTTGAATTTAAAAAAATAAAAAAGGCGATTTTTCGCTATTTTTGGAGAAAAAAGTACTTTTATTATTTTTAAGTTATCTAAAAAAATTCTAAGAGGATGTCTAATGAGTTTGTACTTTTTGTAAAGCTAATTTTACACCAAATATTCTGTATGAAAAAAAAATTATAATTTTTGATACCAAGTCCATTCAAAAAATGCCTATTTTTTATGTAAAATTCAACTTTAGAGCAAAAATTCTCAAACCGCATAGTCGATATCAAATTATAATAATCTATTTTAGATGGCCCAATATCTTCTTAATTATTTTGTAAAGGGCTCCGATAACCCCGCCCCTAGTATGGATAGTATAGCCAAAAAACGAAAAAATCCCATTTTTGGAATTTTTCAACACTTTTTTGGGAATTGTGGGATTTCCGATTAGAAATTTCAAAATTTGTTTTCATTTTTCCATTTCCAATAAAAAAATCTATACAAGTGTAAAATTTCATTAGAAAATATTCATAAATAAAAATTTTATTTCAATTTAAAAAATTTGTATCTATGCCAAAACTCATTAAAAAGCATTTTTTGTCATATTTTTCAAAAAAGTATTCCATGAATTTGTTAATTGTCAAAAGTTATATAAATTATTGAAAAGTAGATAAAAACCTCTATCCATTGATATATAACATGTCTGCCTTATGTTTTTTATGTTGCAAATTAATTAGGGAAAACTTAACAACTCGCTGAGAATTTACCTAGCACTGCACAGTGGGGCATAATCGAAATTTTTTGGAAATAAATCTGGCATTTCTAAACGGCTGGTCCGATCGGGATAAAATTTGAATTGGGAGTATCCAAGGAGTATTCGAGTTTAAGTTATTCAAATAGGCCCTACGCTATGGGGGCTCAAAGTAGAGTACCTTCGACATGTAAAATTTTTAAACACGTGCCATTTTTTTGTTTCCCATCCGATTTCAAAGAATTTTATATTTTTGGAAAGCGCTCGGCGAGGTCTTGAAAAAACATGCTTGTGTGCTATTTATCGCTTATAATTTCTGAGTTGTAGGCATTTCAAAATTTAAATTTTAAAATTGTGCCATACCTTGGTCCGCTTTTTTAAAAATATAGGGCGCACTTTTGGACCGAATGGACTAGAATTTTGTTTGTTAGTTAGAAAACTAAATTACCAACAACATACAAGAGATTTCAGAGCAATATCGATTACGAATCCAAAAATAACCGATTTTCAATTTAACAATTCAAAAAATAGTATATTTTTGCTGTTTTTTGGACAAAAAGGTGACTTAACTCTTTTTTTATTAAAAAACAACTTTCTTTAAGAACATATAAGAATTTTTTGTTTTTCTATAAAGTTTCTTTACGGAAAACATTTTGGTATAAAAAACATGTCCTATTTTTCGAACATGTCGGACCTACGCCCTTTGGAAATTGACCTATTTTTTATCAAAATTTCATCTTTGGGCCACATGTTCTAAAATCCCAAATCCCGAAGGAAATGTGGACCCTATAGGCAAAATTGTAAAAATACCATTTTTGGGATTTTCGCTCCAATTTTTAGGAATTGCGGGATTCCCTTTGACCTTTCGTCAAGTTTTTTTTACACCTTGTTATTTAGAATGAGAAACCTAAAGAAAACGCTGAAAATTTCATTGAGTTTCGTTAATAAATGAAGATTTTATTACATATTCATTGAGTTTCTAAAACTAAAATTTATATCAAAATTTTAATAGGATTGCAAATATTAGAAACAATTTGATCCACATTTATTCCGAGCTATATTTATTTTTGTTTAGATAAGTTAATTTTTGGTCTTACAAAAAAAATTTCAAGTCAATATCTCAATTAGATTCAAAAATATGCCACTTTAAAACTCCGTCCTTCAAAAATATAGCACTTTTTCATACTAAAGAATTTGTATAAATTTTCTTAATATAAATATAAATAAAATATTAAGAAAATTTATAAAAAAAATTTGGTATGAAAAAGTGCAATATTTTTGAAGGACGGAGTTTTAAAGTGGCATATTTTTGAATCTAATTGAGATATTGACTTGAAATTTTTGTTGTTATGTAGGCAACATGCTTTTTTATGAATTTCTATGTTAGGTAAATTATCTGCGATTTTATGGAAACCGCTACATACGAAAAACATAATTGGTTATAACTCCCACTGGAACACACACACTTTCTACTAAAAACTGTTACGATTGATCGATAACAGATTCAAGGTTTGCTAAGTGGCTAAGAATCTAATAGCCTTCATTAACAATAATAATTTAATCGCTGAAATTATGGCATATTAAACAGCATTTGTGTCAAAGTGATATGCAAAAACAAATTACATATTAAAAGAGAACTAATTTTGTTGTTATACTCAGTGTACGGAATTTATGGTCGGGCTTGATCGACTATACTATCTTACTTGCTGTTCCTTACTGAAGTAGCTTTCCAAAACTAGTACAGATACCAAATTAATTAAAAAACTCTTTTCGACATTTAAATAAATTTTAGAGGTGAAATATAAGTAACCTATGATTTCGGATTCACAGTTTCTTTTCTAATTAGGATCACTAATTTTTTAAATTTCAAACAAATACAACCTATTTGAATTCAATTTCAATGATTACCCAATATTTTTGATGTTCCCCATATAATGTGAAGTCTAATAAGAGTGTTAAAAACTGAATAAATAAATTTAAAAGACTTCATTAATTTCCTCACAATTACAATAATTATGTAGCAAGTATATAATAACTATGAATAAATGTATGCCATGTCTCAGACAAATCCTAAATCATGAAAAACATCTGTTGGGAATACACATTACCAATGCCAACACCTGCGTTGAACGTTTATATACACCCACATTCCATATTTCATGCTTATTTGTTAAAAACACATTGTTTTGTCATTCAAATGAACAAAATATATTTATCATATTATTCATATCACCTTCGTTTTTTTTTCTTTTTTTTGGTAATCCTTAGCTGATGATTCATTAGGATAACAAATGAATTTTGCTGTTGTAGCTGTTTATTCACCAGGATATAAATAATTTCAGGTTGTTGGTTTGATAAAGTAAGTAAATAAAAGTAAATACCAGCAGCAGCATAATAAACACCTAGA
This sequence comes from Calliphora vicina, assembly GCF_958450345.1. Taxonomy (NCBI): domain Eukaryota; kingdom Metazoa; phylum Arthropoda; class Insecta; order Diptera; family Calliphoridae; genus Calliphora; species Calliphora vicina. The sequence continues at coordinate 28,410,398 of NC_088782.1, read as the reverse complement.
CCAAAAAGTACGTACTATGTACAAACTTTACCTCATTGGAGCAGTAACAAATAGCAACAACTATAAGGAACAAAAGAAAAAGTACTAACAAGTAAAAGAAGTTATGCAGACATGTGTTAAACATAAATATTGTACATTTTCTAGGGTGTGGCCCCTAGAGTAGTGAACTTTAGGAAAAACTTTTGTTTCCTGCATTAGGTGTGAAAAAAAAGATGTTATTTGGATGTTGAAACTATAGTTATTTAAAACAAGTAATAGAGCTATATTCGGTTGTGCCGAATCTTATATATCCTTCAACAAATTATACTTTAAAATACAAATCTTAAATATTTTTAGGTAAACAAAATCTATTTTTTTTTAAATTTATTATCGAAAAAAAATTGATAGCAAAAAATGTTTTTTTTAATTTTTTAAAAAAAAAATTTTGGAAATTTATTTGTGATAAAAAAAATGTTATCACAAACAAATTTTTTTGAAGGAAAAAAATTCGGGTTAAAAGTTATTTTCAACGATTTTGACCCATTGGAGGCCCGACTTACTTTGCAAAGGTAATTCAGATATAGACCAAAAATAGGCCAAAAATCTATGTTTTTTTCTCAATTTTTAACAGCAACCGAGCCGGAAAAATTCCCGTTATATATGTATCACTCATGTTTGTAAGTTATTTGGGGGCTAAGGAAAGTTGATTTCAATATACAGACGGACAGACGGACATGGCTATATCGACTTCGCTATATATAACGAATCTATAACGATCCAGAATATATATACTTTGTGGGGTCGAAAACTAAAAATATAGAAATTACAAAACGGAATGACAAACTTATATATACCTTTGCCACTCATGGTGAAGGGTAGAAAAAAAAACTATCTGTGAATATAAAATCATACATATCGAGCCCTTAGCGCCAAATTATCGTAAGCGACAAAACACAAATTTTACAGGAGAAGGTTTTTTTGATTATTTTGAAATTTATACATAGAATTAAAAATGTTATATAATTTCGTTAATATAATTTCGTTCAAGCTATTTTCTTATTTTTCAAAAGTATTTATAACTTTTGACAATTAAAAATTCATGGAATACTTTATTGAAAAATGTAACAAAAAATGTTTTATATTGAATATTTGCATAGAAACAAATTTTTCGAATTGAAATTAAATTTTTATTTATAAATACATTTTAATGAAATTTCACAGTTATATAGGTTTTTCTATTTAAAATGGAAAAATAAAAACGAATTTTGAAATTTATTATCAGCAATTCCCAAAAAAAGTGTTGAGAAATTCCAAAAATGGGAATTTTTAGTTTTTTTGGCTATAATTTCCATACCAGGGTAAGAGTTATCGGAACCCTTTACAAAATAGTTAGAAACATATTGGGCCATACTATATTTTGATATCGAATATGTGAATTTTTGCCCTAAAGTTTAATTTTACATAAAAAATAGGTGTTCTTTGAATAGACCTGTTCCCCTCGGTAACAACAATTTTTAATTATTTTTTCATTTAAAATATTTTATAAGAACTTAGCTTTCAGAAAGTGTAAATTCCTTATACATCCTCTTAGAAATTTTTTGCGATAACTTACAAAGAAAAAGTAATTTTTTCCCAAAAAATTTGCGAAAAATCTCCTTTTTAAAATTTTTTAAATTCAAATGCATATAACTTTGGACTTAGCAATTATTTTTAAACAATTACACATAAATATGTTGTTAGTCCAATAAAGGAAAACTGGAGAAAATCAGACACTAATTGGATAAGGTGTTATCAAAAAACTGGAGTAGGGTGGGTAAAAATTTTGAAAATTTAATTTTCAAATGCGAATATCTCCTAAGCTGTAAGAGATAATTGATAGCTACGACGAGGTTTTTTGTAGTGCTCGATGAGAAGATTTTATATGTGTAAATAAAGTCGGAACAAAAACGAAGAAATATGATATTTTTAAAAATGTAACATACCCGAGGTGTCCTACTTTGAGGACCCTTGGTCGCGCCCCTGGTAGGACCATGAGGTCCACAGAACTTAAACTCGACAACACTTCTTCTTTGCGCGTGTGAAATTATATTCAAACCAATCTAACCATTTAGAAGTTACAGATTTATTTATCTCTTTTTATACCCTACACCACCATAGTGGGGAGGGTATTATGCGTTTGTGCAGATGTTTGTAACGCCCAAAAATATTAGTCTAACACCCACCTTAAAGTATACCGATCGACTTAGAATCTCTTTCTGAGTCGATTAAACGATGTCCGTCCGTCCGTCCGTCCGTCCGTCCGTCTGGTTGGCTGGCTGGCTGGCTGGCTGGCTGGCTGTCCATGTAAACCTTGTGCGCAGAGTACAGGTCGCAATTTTGAAGATATTTCGATCAAATTTGGTACATATTACTTTTTCGGCCCAGGGACCAAGCCTATTGAAACTGGCTGAAATCGGTCCATTATTTCACCTAGCCCCCATACAAATGTCCCCTCGAAATTGGACTTGATCGGTCATAAATGTTTAATTTATCTATGTATCTACACAAATTTCGCTCCAAATAAGTTTTATATATACAAAATTCATGTCACCAAATTTTGCTACGATCGGTCCATAATTAGTCATAGCTCCCATATAGACCCGCTTCCGAAAATCACTTTAAAGTGCATAAATCGCTTAAAAATGTTGGTATACACACAAAATTCAACATAGTTAACTTTAATATAGACATAAATCACACGACCTAATTTTATGGTGATCGGTCCATAATTGGTCATAGCTCCCATATAAGGCCCACTTCCAAAAATCACTCAAAAATATAAATTATTGATATTTTAAAAGAAAAATATTTTTACTCATTTACTTGGTGTAGGGTATTATATGGTCGGGCTTGACCGACCATACTTTCTTACTTGTTTTTCTATACTACTATGTGTCGCTTATTATAAAATTCGTTTACTGTACAATGTAAACATTGACTTACGATAAAATCTTACCCCCTATAATTTTGAAGTTATTAACAATTTTGATATTCTTGGAACGCTAAAACATCAGTCGGTCCATAAAATTTTAATTTTAGCAATAAAAAAATTTAGAAAATGTCGCTTACGATAATATGGTGCTAAGGGCTCGATATATTAACCCTCTAACCCGTAAACTTTAAAACTGAAAAAAAGTTTTTGAATAATTAAAGAGTAATTATGACACAATAAACTCAGAACAACCATCAGAAACTAATTTGCAAATTACGTCTAGGAACCACGTGCAAAAATGTGAAGAGTGCCTCAGGGCATCGTTGTTTAGGTGTAAAAAACAGTAAGATTTAAACATTGATTATGATTACGATTTTATTGAAAAACTTATGAAAAAGATACAAAAAGTAAGAAAATATGTTTTCTTTTCTACGATTATACTAATTTTTTGGCACTTGAGCAGTACAAATGAAGATCGCATTTTGAGCAAACACACTGTGTTTGCGACTTTTTGAATCAATACATTTCATCACTTTTAAAGATGCCCAAGGGAACTTTTTTGTCCGATCAAGAAAAGATTCAAATTAAATTTTTTCACGACCAAGGATGTTCCAATAGAGAAATTGGACGTAAAATCGATCGTTCGGAAAGTGTGGTGCGAAATTTCATAAAGAAAGGTCAAAATTATGGAGTTCGCAAACCTACAAATAGAAATACAAAACTAACAAGAAGACAATTTAATCTAATAAAACAAGAAGCAACCCGCAACAAATTGAATGAATTCCACACAAATAAAGAATAAATTGAATCTTCCAGTGACTTCCAAACGCGTTGCACACATTTTACGAAACGATGAAAACATAAAATGGAAAAAGCCGAAATGTAAATCAATGCTAAAAAAGCACCATAAAGAAAACCGTCTAAATTTCGCAAGAAAATATATGAAATGGACAGATGAGTGGAAAAAATTTTCTCTTACAAAAAAAATGAAATTTAGACGGTCCTGACACATACCCAAGCTATTGGCACGATTTGAGATCAAACGATGTTCGGATGTCAAAACGTAATTTCGGTGGTGGCAGTGTTATAGTTTGGTCAGCGTTTTCGGCAGTTGGCAAGTCGAAAATATGTTTTGTTCCGACAAAAATGAATAGTGCGATTTATAACGAACTGTTGGAAGATGCTCTTCTCTCATTTATGGACGAAAAAATGGATGAAGATTGCATATTCCAACAAGATAATGCTGCAATCCATATTTCTAAGCAATCGAAATCTTGGTTTAATGAACATAGCATTCCTTTGTTGGACTGGCCGGCTTGTAGTCCGGACTGAAACCCAACTTGGGGGATACATTGCCCGTAAAATTTATGCAAATAATGCCCGGAATGAAAGCATAATGACTGTGACAGAGCTGAAACTAAGAATTAAACAAGTCTGGGAGGAAATTGATTCCAATCTGCTTAAAAAATGACAGGCCGTATTTTTGAAACAATCCATAATAAAGGATCATCCACACGTTATTAATAATGCTACACTGGCCCATAAATTAAAGTGCGTTTATAGAAAAATACCCTTAAAAAAGGCTGTTAATCTCGAAAATTAAGTAAAAACAATAAACAAAGTACAAATGATTTTTTTTTTTTTGTAAACTATATTTTAAGTGAAGTCTTAACTAATTTAATAAACAAATTTTAAGCCCCCTAAATCCCATCTTTTTTGCCTAACCAGATTGGAAAGTGGTCGATATTGTCATAACGGACGTCATTAACTGGATGTTTTGCTCTTTCGCCCACTTTTGAACTTCTTGGCTGTTGATCTTCTTGTGGTGTACCAACTGATGATGAGTCAAGGCGGATAATTTAATCTGTCTACGGTCTCTATGTGACATTCCTATAATTTTTTTTATATAACAAAAAATATAACAAACAATATAACAAAAAAGTAAAAAAACGCCGATAAATTTAGCTGAAACAGTGCCCTGAGGCACCCCTTAGTTTTTGCCTTCTCAACACAATTTTTGTTAATAGTTTAACATTTACAAATGCATTGACTTTTAAAAAAATATTTCAAATAGAACGGGCGACTAAAACTTAGTAAAACTTTGATTTAAAAAAAAAAATCACATACAAAATTTCACATGCTAAAATAATGACAGCACTCACATAACTGCTGACAGAACATAAACTACAAGTCAGAATGAATTTCGACCTTCGAGGGAAATGTTAACAAATCTATAACTAAAGTCATCTTTAATTTTCAAAAAAAAATATATAATTACTTTTTGAGATAATTAGTGTTTTGTGCATGCCTTGAGGCATTCTTGCGGGTTAGAGGGTTTATTTTTTCAAAATTACCTGTTCCTGCAACTTATTCATATTCATTTTAATCGGAATCGAAATACTCGTATTATGTTGTCTGCTTTATTTCACATTCTTTTTCACAATACCCTGTTCATACTTCCTTATAATTAACCGCATATTTATTACAATTTTGGATAATTTATACAATTTTCTCATTTGCTTTACTAATTTTACCAAATTTATTTATAAGTTCTGAGAAAATAAACACTATTTATATTATTAAAAACTGCAATATTTCAAATCCCCGAAAATGTTGTTTTTTCTTTCTTCAGTAATTGGAAACCAAATAGTTGAAGTAGTTGAAGTGACCTTGTTCTTGTTCAAGCAACATAAAATAACAAATTGTTGCCATCAGATACAAACTAATTTTCTAACTTACTGATTTATTCATGAATTAACACTTAAGGAGCAGTCAGAGAATATAAAAAAAAATGTGTAAATGTGTATTTAACTAAGTATATATTTGGAGGGTTTTTCAAATTGACTTATTATTTGTAGGCAGCAATCACTCACTGACACAAAAACTTTCACACATAAATAAACATTTCCTTTAGTTACTGAAACACTAGGGTGGCTCTTATTTTTCTCAAATGTCACCGATTGTTGTGGATTTTGTATAAAAAATAGATGTCCTGGTATTTGTATTATTTATATGGCAAAATCAAAGATCCAAAAAGTGCAAAAATAAGTACCTCCCTAATACACATCATACCACTAAGAATACCAAAACAATTTAACAAAATAAATTTGATAGAAGTGTAGGAAAAATGCTGGTTGTCTGGTCTTATCAAAACGATTTAAAGACTTGACTCACACCAGTGTTCTCTTTCTCACACCAGTGTTCATTAAATTATTCATAGAATTATTGAGCAGAATATTTGCTTTAACAAATTGTTTTCATTCTTTCAATTTCAAAGAATTTAAATTTCACTTTCTTTCTTGGATTCTAGTAAGAATAAATGAATCCCCACTGGAACGGAAGGAGATAAAGATAAGATTCAAATATTTTATTTTTTAATATTTAATATAGAAAAATAGACTTAAGTCATTGGGGTGAAAATATGACATAAAAATCATTTTAAAATTTATTGTTAGTCTTAGTAAGGAAAAATTTTTATTTTGAATTGCATTATTGTCTACTTGTTTAATGCATTTTATTTCAAAGAAATTGTTATGGAATGTTTTAAAGTCAATACTAAGTTTGCTTGTTATACCCTTCACCTTCCTTGAGAAGGGTATATATAAGTTTGTCATTCCGTTTGTAATTTCTACATTTTTCATTTCCGACCCTATAAAGTATATATATTCGGGATCCTTATAGATAGTGGAGTCGATTAAGCATTGTCCGTCTGTCTGCTGTCTGTCTGTCTGTCTGTCTGTTGAAATCAATTTTCTAAAGACCACAGATATCTTCGGGATCCAAATCTTTAATAATTCTGTCAGACATGCTTTCGAAGTTTGCTATTTAAAATCAGCAAAATTGGTCCATAAATAACGGAGATATGAGCAAAAAACCGGGACAACCTCGATTTTTTACCTATTTTTGATCTATATCTGGATTACTAAGTCATTAATATAGACAATATGGATATCTAATGACAGATATTTCAAAGTCCATTGCAACGATGTATATAAGGCTATATATATATATAGTAAGTTGGCCCTACAATGGGTCAAAATCGGGAAAAATATTTTTTAACCCGAATTTTTTTTTCATCAAAAAATTTTTTTTTCATACATTTTTTTTCCAAAAATTTTAAAAAAATTTGGAAAAAACTTTTTTTAAAAAAAATTAAAAAACAATTTAAAAAAAAATTAAAAACAATTAAAAAAAAATTAAATTTTGTTTACCTAAAAATATTTAAAAAAATTTATTTTAAAGTATAATTTGGTGAAGGGTATATAAGATTCGGCACAGCCGAATATAGCTCTCTTACTTGTTTTTAACGTACTTTTCTTTATTATAATGGTAAACAATATTTAATTTAATTTTTAGTTTTTCGAGTGCAGACACAGACAATAATTTTGCTACGAAATTGTGAAGTGCATTACAATGCATCTAGGGATTACATAGCAACAAATTTAGTAAAATTCTAGCATTTTTTATTAACTAAAATCGTGATAATTTTGCTTAATTTAAAAATATTTTAAAATTGTGTTTTCCCCCTAATGAATTAAGTGCCAACAACAAATAACAAAAGTTATTGTAATTCGTGGAGTTTTCACAGTAAAAACAAGTAAGAGTGTTATTTTTGGGTGTACTGAATATTGTATATATACATATCAATAGAGAGTATTTGTGGACAGTCAGATGGACGGACACAGCTATTTTGTCTTAGAATTTTATGAGGAATATATATACTTTTTAGTTCTACGACCAATATGTCGATACGTTACAAACGGAATGACAAAATCAGGGTAAATAACGGTTATCAAGAAAATCAAAAAATCAAAAACCGTCTATGTTGGAGTCAAAGGAGACCTATACTGTTATATACCAACATATTTGTATTGACGTGCTCTTTCAGAATCTATGGTGATACTAAATAAATTAAATCGCTTCTGACGGGAAAAAAAACTCCTCAACTTAGGGTTTTTTATGACGCACAGTGGTATGAGAATAAAAAAAGAGGGAATTAAATCTGTAACTTCTAAACCCTTAAGCCGATTTGAATGAAATTTCACACGCGCAAAGAGGAAGTGTAGTCGAGTTTTGAATTTGGACCTCATGACCCCACCAGGAGCGGGACCAGGGGTTCCCAAAGTAGGACACCTCTGGTATGTTCAATTTTTAAAATGATCCTATTTCTTCGCTTGTGTTCCGATTTAAAAAAAATTACACATACATCGTCGAGCACTACATAAGGTAGACATATTATATATCAATAGATAGAGGATTTTGTCTACTTTTCAAAAATACTTTTCAGGAATACTTTTTTGAAAAATATGACAAAAAATGCTTTTTATTGAATTTTGCATAGATACAAATTTTTCAAATTGAAATAAAATTTTTATTTATGAATATTTTTTAATGAAATTTCACAGTTATGTAGATCTTTCTATTTAAAAAGGAAAAATAAAAACAAATTTTTAAATTTGTTATCAAGTATCCCGCAATTAACAAAAAAAATCTTGAAAAATCCCAAAAATGGGATTTTTTCGTTTTTTGGCTATAATATCCATAATAGGGGCGGGGTTATTGGAACCCTTTACAAAATAATTAAGAACTTATTGGGTCATCTAAAATAGGTTACTATATTTTGATATCGAGTATGCGATTTGAGAATCTTTGCCCTAAAGTTGAATTTTACATAAAAAATAGGCATTTTTTGAATGGACCTGATCCCGTCGGTATCAAAAATTATAAATGTTTTTTTCATTTAAAATTTTTGCGTAAAGTTAGCTTTTCAAAAGGTACAAATTCATTATACATCCTCTTAGAAAATTTTTAGATAACTTAAAAAGAATAAAAGTACTTTTTCCCAAAAAAATTGTGAAAAATCGCCTTTTTAAAATTTTTTAAATTCAAATGCATGTAACTTTGGACCCATGAGTCATGATTTTTAAACAATTCTTTCTTTATTTGATATATACATTTGTTGGTATAAAAGAAAAATGGAGAAAATCGGAGAATATTTGGAACCGCGGTCACCAAAAAACTGGTGTAGGATGGGTAAAAATGTTGAAAATTAAATTTTCAAATGCGAATATCTCCTATGCTATAAAAGATAATTGATAGCTACGACGATAGTGCGCGATGAGGAGATTCTGTATGTGTAAAGAAATAGGATCATTTTAAAAATTGAACATACCCGAGGTGTCCTAATTTGGGAACCCCTAGTCCCGCTTCTGGTGGGGTCGTGAGGTCCAAAAACTTAAACTCGACTACACTTCCTCTTTGCGCGTGTCAAATTTCATTCAAATCGGCTTAAGGGTTTAGAAGTTACAGATTTATTTCCCTCTTTTTTTATTCTCATACCACTGTGTGACGGCTACTTAAAACTCTTTTTTAAGAGTTTCATTTTTGATGGTGGGTATAAAATCAGGTTGATAGATGACAGTTTTGAGTTAGTAAAAATTAAACAATGAAGTTTGGGCCAAGTTAAACAATTTCGTATAGAATAAGGTCCGAATTGAAATTGAAAACAAGCCGTTAAAATTTCAATATCACGTGCGTTCGAGTGTTGATGAATGTTTGAGAACGTTATTTCGGCATAATGGAAAAGAGCTGAAAACTTCTAAAAAATTCTACAGCTTCTACTCACTAAAGATTAGCTTACTAAGTTCTACTGACACAAGAACTGAAGCTTAAAGGCCATTAATCCATTAAAAAAGTATGGTCGGTCAAGCCCGACCATATAATACCCTACACCAAGTAATTAAGTAAAAATATTTTTCTTTTAAAATATCAATAATTATACCCTACACCACCATAGTGGGGAGGGTATTATGCGTTTGTGCAGATGTTTGTAACGCCCAAAAATATTAGTCTAACACCCACCTTAAAGTATACCGATCGACTTAGAATCTCTTTCTGAGTCGATTAAACGATGTCCGTCCGTCCGTCCGTCCGTCCGTCCGTCCGTCTGGTTGGCTGGCTGGCTGGCTGGCTGGCTGGCTGTCCATGTAAACCTTGTGCGCAGAGTACAGGTCGCAATTTTGAAGATATTTCGATCAAATTTGGTACATATTACTTTTTCGGCCCAGGGACCAAGCCTATTGAAACTGGCTGAAATCGGTCCATTATTTCACCTAGCCCCCATACAAATGTCCCCTCGAAATTGGACTTGATCGGTCATAAATGTTTAATTTATCTATGTATCTACACAAATTTCGCTCCAAATAAGTTTTATATATACAAAATTCATGTCACCAAATTTTGCTACGATCGGTCCATAATTAGTCATAGCTCCCATATAGACCCGCTTCCGAAAATCACTTTAAAGTGCATAAATCGCTTAAAAATGTTGGTATACACACAAAATTCAACATAGTTAACTTTAATATAGACATAAATCACACGACCTAATTTTATGGTGATCGGTCCATAATTGGTCATAGCTCCCATATAAGGCCCACTTCCAAAAATCACTCAAAAATATAAATTATTGATATTTTAAAAGAAAAATATTTTTACTCATTTACTTGGTGTAGGGTATTATATGGTCGGGCTTGACCGACCATACTTTCTTACTTGTTTATATTCGCGAATGATTTTCGGAAGTGGGCCTTATATGGGAGCTATGACCAATTATGGACCAATCACCATGAAATTAGGTCATGCGATTTACGTCTATATGAAAGTTATTTATGTTGAATTTTGTGTATATACCAACATTTTTAAGCGATTTATGCACGTTAAAGTGATTTTCGGAAGCGGGTCTATATGGGAGCTATGACTAATTATGGGCCGATCGTAACAAAAATTGGTGACATGAATTTTGTATATATAAAACTTTGTGTAGATACATAGATAAATTAAACACTTATGACCGATAAAGTCCAATTTCGAGGGGACATTTGTTGGGGGCTAGGTGAAATAATTTACCGATTTCAGCCAGTTTCAATAGGCTTGGTCCTTGGGCCGAGAAGGTAATATGTACCAAATTTGATCGAAATGTCTTCAAAATTGCGACCTGTACTCTGCGCACAAGGTTTACATGGACAGCCAGCCATCCAACGAGACGGACGGACGGACATCGCTTAATCGACTCAGAAAGTGAGTCTAAGTCGATCGGTATACTTTAAGGTGGGTGTTAGACAAATATTTTTGGGCGTTACAAACATCTGCACAAACGCATAATACCCTCCCCACTATGGTGGTGTAGGGTATAAATATAGGGAAATTTTTTGCGAAAAAACGAGATAACTGTTAGCAAGATTTAGTTTATTTTATTCAGAATATTGCAAATATAGCCTATATTTTATAAAAACAACAAAACATCGAGCGAAATTAAAAAAAACATATGAATAAATAAAGCAACTGGCCCATCTCCGTCTACGAAGCTGAGCAACTGCAAATCAACGCAAAAACTTTAACTCTAACCTTGTCAAATTTCGTTACGATACCTCCAATAGTTCCCGAGATACCGAATTATTTAAAACAAAACATTTCTAAACCACTGTGCAGCGGCCATTAAAGTCAACATAACCCATGTAATCGGTCAAATTCAGACTGATTTATGCGACAGAGTCATGGAAAATTGGACAGTTCGGATGCGTCCCAACAAAATTTAAAAAAATTTAATTCAAAGACAGGACGCTCTTAATGAAAGACACTTTATTTAAATTTAAAGCCCAAAAAATGTAAAAATTTTAAATAAAAGTTAAAATGTCCAAATAACTCCAAATGTTATGTTTTTACTGGCTATGGATAAAATCGGAAGACACAAGGTTAAGAACATGTATTTTTGTATGTGCTCTTTTGTGGAATTAATAATATATTGTACTTACAAATATCCGTTGTAAATGGAACACATGTCTGCATGAATTAACTTTATAGTTAATGAAACCTAAGAATTAAATTAATTGTGTTTTATTTAAACAAATTTATATATTTGCTTTAATATTGTGGTCGTTTAAAAGAAATAATAATAAAAACAAATGAACATTTTTTACACATACACATAATGCCTTCTTTGTATTATAAAAGTCTATAAATTATTCATGAATTTTTTACATGAGTTTCTCCTCACTTCTGAAACCAACACCAATATAATAAACACTTATAGGAAAAAGTATGAATGGACAGGAAAAATAACAGGGTTGTCATGAAATAACACAAATAGATATGTAAAAAAACATGTCTAGGAATTTGTTTAAAATGTATACTAAGTAGTAACAATTAAAGTTAAACCTAGCACGCAATTAATGTCAATAAAAAATAACTACTATTTGTTTAAGAAAATTAAAAAAAAGATCCCTTGAAGACTAGTAAAATAAGGGTTTTAATAAGAATGAGGCCTTATGTTCCTTATAGGAACTAAAGGAATTAATAATAATAATAAGAATTGAAATATTATAGAGTTGTTGCTAACAAGGCATTAAAAGTCTCCAAAATCAACTATTCTTTACCATTCCAAAGTTTAAGCATTTCTCATTTTATTTTATAGTCTTTTTAGCAACACTTTCCATTTTGTATTCAATTTCTACTTACAGTAAAATTTTGCAACATTTTATTACACTAAATTATTCATCATTTAATCAATATATTTGTAGTTAATTTTTATTGTATTCGTTTTATAAATAAACAATTCAATATTGAATATATCAAACGTTTTTAAATATCCATAGTTAGAGCATTTATTTGCTTAATGTCAGTCTACAGTATTTGTTCGTTTTTAATATTATTTGTGTTCTATTAAAAATGCAAATTTATGAAATAGAAAATAAATAGCAATATATTATTTTTACTTTGTCCATGGTCAGATGTAATATAAATTACTGCCATTATAAATTCTGTTCCACTTTTCATACATACACGCAAGTATTTTGCATTTTCAAATGTAAAATAATGTTTTTTTTTGTTAAGATTAATATAGAAATATTAAACGTATTAAATTACTGGGAAAATTACAGTTCCCCAGATAAGTTGAATGAGAAATGTTACACTGCACTTTAACATAATTAAATTTGAGTTTTTGTGCTTACATATGTAGGTCGTTTAACTATATGACCATCTGAAGTAAATTAATTTTTTTTATTAAAGAAAAATATTCTCCCAAAGCAAATGTTAGCAATTCAGGATTTAATGAAAAAAAATGGTTATGAAAAAATTATTTTAAAACTTGATAGAACTTTACCCTAAATGCACGGCTTTATCAAAATTTCATTATAACAATTCTTACTGTCTCATAGACATTTATTTCAAAATGTTTTAAGGAATATTTTATTTTACACTAAATCAATGAGCCCATAGTATTGCAATAAAATTAGTAAAATATGTGGCACCATTAAGACAAAAATTAAATCACAGAATGTTGTTTGAAAATTATGTACGAAGGGATAGAAAGGTCACAATTTGGTAATTTTTTTTAAATATACTTCTTTTTAAGCCAATGCACGATGGGGCCAATGACCAGTTTTTGAGGCAATAAATCACAGGAAACAGCTAGACCTTTAAAATTTCCTACAGATGATAATAAGAAGTTTCTAAATCTTCAGTAAAAAATTTAAGTCAATCGGACAGTGCCACGCCCATTTCCAGTAGGTGGATTAAAGTGCAACTGCGGATGCAGATCACTGGAAAATAATAAGTTTCTGACTTTCAATTAGGTCACATAAATGCTCACCAAAGACTTTAGTAATCAGTTCAAGTCAATCTGTCTACTGCCACACCCACTCTCCTGACAGGAGATATATGTATGGCGATAGGCGGATCTTGAAATTAAGCGAGAAGCTATCACTAGTTATGGACAAATCGCCCTAAAATTAGGTGGCATGTTTTCTGTGTATATGAAACTTATTTGTGTTGAATTTTATTTTAGTACGAACATCTGTAAGAAATCTATGCTCGTTAAAATGATTTTTGGAAGTGGGCCTTATATGGGAGCTATGACTAATTAAGGACCGATCGTCACAAAATTTGGTGGTGCGATTTCGGCTTATATAAAACTTATTTGTGGTGAATTTGGTTTGGATAGATACCCAACTAAGATTTTTATGAGAGCCTAACTATTTTCAGATAGGGCAATCGTATGAGGGCTAGGAGAAATAATGGACCGATTCTAACCATATTCAACAGGCTTTGTCCCTGGGACAAGAGAAAAGCTTGTACCAAATTTTGTCCAATTAGCTTTATAATTACAAGCTGTAGTTTGATTACAAGGTATACATTAACAGAAGGACAGACGGACGGACGGACATCGCTTAATCGACTCAGAAAGTGATCCTGAGCAGATTGGTATACCATAAGGTGGGCGTTGGGACAATATTTTTGCGCGTTATAAACATCAGCACTAACCCAGTATACCCTCTCCACTATGGAGGTTTTGGGTATAAACATCAAAATTTTTAAGTTATACGCTATCTGGAAATAAATTTTTATAAACAGCGGCAGATGGCGGCAGATGGTTTTTCCAAAAAATTATAGTAGACATTATTACCTTTCTACACATATAAATTGTTTCACGGATACGCTCGGATAAACAAAGTTCTATTCCAAAGAATATATGGACGACAGCAAAAACTTCACAAAAAAGACAATACAAGTTGACACAAAAAAATATTTACCACATCTAATTTTTTTTTAAATTTTTATAACATTTTAATTTACATACATTTACAAGTGTTTTCCATTTTACAAAATTTTTATAAACTTAAAAGTTTTTGTTTGACGACTAAAATTCCTTTGTTGTTTCATTATGATTGAATGTCAGAAAATGTAGCAAAGCAAAAATTGGCAACTTTGGCAGCTCGGCCAGTCGTCATGAGTTGTCACCTGACTTTAATATTTGTGTGTTTCAAAGTGTTAAATATAAAATTCCGTTATTATTTTTTTTAAATGGTTGACATGAAAAAAGGACTTTTTGCCTCAAAACCTGTCATTGGCCCCATGGTGCAATGAAAGCAAATTCTTATAGCGAGATTATATATATGCGATATAAAATTTTCCAAAATGCCTTTATCAAATTCAGGTCAGATAAGCGGGAAATCCAAACTTGGTACTTTTTTTGTATTAATGCTACTTTATAGATTACTAAACATAAAATTATGAACTAGCTATTTTCAATTCTATTCAATTATTTAAAGTATTTTAGCAAGCAACTATAGAAATTAATGAAAAAATAAATTACTATATAATAAATTATTAATAATTATTGGTAAGATTTGCTACAACACAATTTATTTTGTTTTCACACAGCCACAAATTTCATTAACCTGTGGTTAAATATTGTATATTGCATGCGACACGCACTTCTTGTATTAGTATTTTAGGTTTTTGTTTCTATTTCAACTTTAATTCATATATTACATATAACAAGCTGAATTCCGGCAACCTGTTATATTCTCATACGTAATCTTAAACAGCGAATTCCTATTAGGGTGGACCTTATAATGGACTTTTATTTTGGGTTAGAAAATCGGAAAGGTCCAATATAAGGGCCACCTAAAGGTGTTAAATTTTATTGTATTAGGTTAAAAAGTACCATTAGAAAGACTAAAATAAAAGTACCATTATTTCCGCCTATATAGATTCGTGCTCTACTCGGGAATAATCAACAATGTTCAGGAATTTACAAACACAAATATAAACAAGTAAGAAAGTGTAGTCGGCCAAGGCCGACCTTATGATACCTTACACCGAGTATATGATTATAAACCGTTTACTTTTAAAATTTAAATGGGAGCTGTGACCGATTCTCACAAAATTTGGTGGCTTGATTTGAATTTATGTAAAACTTATTTGTGTTTAGTTTGATCGGGATACTAACATATTTCAAATATTTATGCTCATTAATGAAATTTTCGGGAGTGGTCCTCATATGGGAGCGATTTAACTATTTCAGATAGGGAGATTCTAAGCAAATTCAATACGCCTCCTTCTTGGGGCAGTAGACAAGTTTGTACAAAATTTTGTTTAATTATCTTTGCATTTGTGAACTGCAGTTTGATTACAAAGTTTACATGGACGGACGGACATTGCCTAATCGACTCAGGAAGTGATCCTGATCAGATTGAAATACTTTAAGATGGATGTTGGGACAGAGTTTTTGCACATTACAAACATCAGTACTAATCCAGTAATCACTATTGTGGTGTAGGGTATACAAATTAAAAAGTACCATTTATGAAAGTAAAAGTAAAATTAATTTGTCCTTTGGTAAGTTAAATAATTAAAACCTATTTTAATGTTGGGTTTTGTCCTCTTTTTCATTAGAGTTTTTAATATATTCTGACCACCACTGTGTAACTTCTTCATCTTAAGACATACAATTTCATAACACAATTAAGGTCACTTACTAAAATATGACACAATTTCACAAATATTTTATTGTTTCAGCTTGGTTTCACTTAAATAAAGTTTTTCATCATCTGGCGATATTCAAACAAATAATTTAAAATTCCTGCTATATTAAATAAATATAAACATAAAAAGACCTTTTCCTTAATAAATTCCAAACAAATGTGTACCACATGCGGTTGTTTAAAAAGGGTTCTCAATATTCACCTTAAATTTCCTAAGATACCCGAAATTAAAAATGTTATAAACTCCACCCCCTATAAACAACGAGACAAATGTTTTAACTTCAAAAAATACTTTGGCACTGTAGTGAAAAAGTGATACAAAAACAAAAAACCAAACAAACAGACAGACAACCTACAACTTCTTCAATTGTAATGACATTTGTGTTTTTGTACGCCAAAGTTCATTGCTACTGGGTTATAAACAAAGTTCAACAAAACACAAAAATTACATAGAAAACCAGAAAAGTCAATGAGATTATGTAGAGTTGAATGAATTTTTTATACACAAACATAAATAAAATGTGTATAAAAATGTATTTAAACAAAAGTCACGTGCTAAATTAGAAAATAATATTGTAATATTGTTATTAATTCTATGAAAAAAACTTACATCTTATATTTGTAAAGAATTTGGGGGAAAAACTTTATACTTTTAATTATTTATCAGGTAGTTTTCTAAGAAAAACTAATTTTTTTTAGATTTACTCACAAAAATTACACTTTATTATAACTTTAGTAATTTTTATTTCATAATTTATATTTTAACACTTTTATTTAATTAAATACCACATATATTTTTAATATACTTCATTTCATTATTATTTTTTTATTAACAATTTATATATTTTCTTGTATTAATTTTCTTATATTTTTTCATTTAACTTTATGGCGTATAAGTAATATTTATTTTACACCAATTTCCTAAACACATCAAGTATACGCTCTCGTTAAAACTCACCGACATTCAAACATAAATATGTAAGTAAGAATGTATAACGACAAACGAATTTTTACCACGCTTATAAACGTTATGCGTTACTGGGAATTAAACAACCGTTTACGTTTAAATTCTTTAATAAACTGAATGTTTTTAGAAATTCCTTAAGGATACACAAGTTGAGAAGTCAATTCAATGGAAAACCCATTAACAAAAACATTTACACAACTCTGTTAACAGTCGGTGAGAGCTATGTTAACCAAAGTTAACTGTTATTGAGCAGAGTACAAATTCAAAGAGAGTAATTTACTAGTAATGTTAACCATTACAAAAAAATGTAGAAAATAACAATTTAAAATGCATTATGCATATTTTACCTATAGTAGTTTAATATGCAGCTATTGTAGTGAAAAAGGGCGGTTAAGAAAAACTTTTGTATGTTTTACTACTTTGAAACTTGTTGGAAATAAAACTAATCCTCAGGCCACTTAATTTATCCCCTGTGTATAATTCTTAACAAAAACTAACAAAATGCTGGCAAGAGTTTTTTTTCATATTTTTTTATTTTTTTTTAAACTACTATTTCTTTAGATCGCCTTGTTTGCATACATAATTCAATGGTATTAAGAATAATATTTAAATAAATTTTATTGAATACAATTTGTCTAAAGATAACATGATTAATTTTATTCGAATTAACAATGTGTTTTTCATATAATAGTGAAATCTGTCTTAAATAAATGTCGCTGCGAAATTAGGATAACTGTCCTTGTAAATTTTGAAATAATATTAGAAAACGCGATTTTGCACATTATTTGATGCAAATTTTAACACCTAATCAACTTTGTAAATTGACTATCCCGACTGAATTTCAACAAATAGATATCAGAAAACGAATCAGAAAATGATGTTGACATAAACGGTGTAATAATTGATTAGTTTACGACTTTAAGTAAATTATTCGTTTCTAATGTATTGTAGATACACACAAAAAACTATTTTTTAAACCGCTTCAATTCAAATATATATCACATATTGAACTGGTTTCAATTATTTTATAATTGAATGAAGTATTCATTTGCTCAAAAACAAAATTTTCTGATATTTTCTATTGAATTTGATAATTTTGACAATTGAATATACAATTTTCGTTATTGGTTGAACTTTAAATACAAAAATTATTGAATAGATAATTTTCGTAATTGAAAACACATTTTTGTTATTTTTTGTGTTTTCAATTACGAAAATTATCTATTCAATAATTTTTGTATTTAAAGTTCAACCAATAACGAAAATTGTATATTCAATTGTCAAAATTATCAAATTCAAAACTCAAAATTCAATAGAAAATATCAAGAAATTTTGTTTTTAAGCAAATGAATACTTGATTTAACTATGAAATAATTGAAACCAGTTCAATATGGGATAAATGTTTGAATTGAAATATAATTTTTTCTGTATACTAAGTATGTGAACAAAAAAAATGATATTTTAATAATCGTGACGTAAACAAGAACTACATGTACTACATGTAGTACAGTCGGCATATCTGGGTTAGAAAACGCGATTTTGCACATTAAGTAAAGTTACTACCCCAAGTGCCATTAAGGGTTAATTTCCATCTTTTTGCTGTTATTATAAATACTAGACCTCATGTTGTATTTTTCTTAAGTGTCTTAAAAATCGGCCCAAAAATATATAACATTTAGCTATCTTTCCACGAGAAATTCAGAACGTAGAACAATTTACCTTTGACCTTCACGATATAGGTTAGCATTCTCCTATTTTAGTAAAATTTTCAGACTATATTTAGAATTTCCTGGTGTATAATATTCTGTATAGATTTTACTTAAAATTCATAACAATAAGGAAATTGGGCTCATTCGCCAAAATATGGCCAACAAATTAGTTTTTCTCGCAAATAGCAAAATTTAAATTGCATGTACGGAAAAACTATAGGAGGTATTTTCATAATTTTTACACAGTTTTATTCAAATTGTTCTCAATGTTCAAAAAATTCTAAAATTTGTTAATCAAAATTTTTAAAAATTTGAAGATGGATTTTTGAAACTGCCGTTAACGAATACGTTAGCGGTATTCTAAGTAAAAATGTGGTTTTATTT
Source organism: Calliphora vicina (assembly GCF_958450345.1). NCBI lineage: Eukaryota > Metazoa > Arthropoda > Insecta > Diptera > Calliphoridae > Calliphora > Calliphora vicina. The sequence goes on along the minus strand of NC_088782.1, from coordinate 28,391,060 downwards.
CAACATTTCTCAAAATGTGTTATTTTTGTTCCCACATTTCCTGTTCAAGTGGCCTGGGCAATTTTTAATAACTTTAACATTTTTTAACCTATTTTTGTCTTTTATATCTCATTAGAATGGCAATTATATCTCTTTTGGACGACAGTTACACATTTCCATTCTTTTAAATTAAATAGCAAAAGTAATTTTTTCCCCTTCTCAAAACTTCAGAGGTTTACCTAAAAATTGTCAGGATGATTTTTGTTGTTCCAAAATTCACCAAACTGTGTGGTGAGACTTGGAAAAATAAAAGTTTTCTTTATTAAGGTCCACCCTAATATCGCCGGATCGTTCCAAAAAAAACGTTCACTTCTTAAGGTTATGACAATATAAAAATCAAATTTATAACTGGTGATGGTATAAAAATTAAGGCTAAAATGTTAAATCTTATAAATTTTGGAGTTTTTTTGCACGTATTAGTCAACATTAATTTTGCATCAGCATTTTGAAGATATTCTAACTTGCAAACGTTTTTTATTTCATTTAAAAAGCCATCGTGGAAATATCCGCACATACTCTATCGGTCATCTGAAATAATAAATTGTCTATGACTCCGGCGAATATAGCGGGGTCGTGTAAATATAATGTCTAAATTGTCCTGTTGAAACCACATCTCATATGGATTAGGATTGAATTTGACAATATTGTTTGTTCAAGTAACCATTCATCCATAAATGAGACTCACCATAAGATGATTTTTTTATGAAAATTAGCGAAACGTTGTCCGAAGAGATTTAAGAGAGAGCGTTCTGCATCGATCAAAGCAAATTGTAGTCTGGACTATAAAGCGGGTGAGGCAAAACTTCTTAACCACATAGTTGTTAACAGGTATTGCAATATGTGGGCTAGCGTTGTCATGATGGAATATTACGGGTTCATGCCTGTCCAATGCTCGCTTCAAATGAATCAGCTGCGTTTGATATAGGTTCCCTGTGATGGTCTGGTCAGATTTCAGCAGCTCATAATAGAATGGGCCATTTTGCTCCCACCAAATATAGAGAATTATCTTAGCGCCATGGATATTTAGCCTTCGCATGGTTGCCCGGAGAGATCACGTACGATCTCTTAAACTATGTGTTATCGTAATGGATCCGTTTTTCATCGCATGCAAAACTTATTTTCTTTTATACTGATCAGAAATCATTTCAGACATGCAAAACTGTCATGGTGTCTCGGCTTTAATTCGTATGGTACCCACTTTCCTTGCGTTTTGAAATTGCTGGTTGATAAGTCTCAATTTTTTTGTAAGCTCTTGTTGAGTTTTAAAACAATATTCACCACGTCCGAACCGCACAAACCATTTCTCGCACGTTGAAACCGATGGTAGATGATCACCATAAGCTTTTCTGAACAATCAATGTGCTTCAGTGGCACTTTTTTTTCAAATTAAAGAAGTAAAGCAAAACTTCCCTTTGTTGGCACAAAATTCAAAATTTTCGAAGCAAAAAAAAAACATTGTTGTTTACACTCTAATATTCAATAACTAAGTGAGAATAAATAACAGATATTAACACTTTAAAATGACATATAGATTATTAAAAACAAAAACCATGTTCAAAAGATACGCCATTTATTGATAAGTCATGCATCCGTAATTTAAAAAATATATATTTTGCAACACAATTTTTTCAAAACCGGAACAAAATTTGTTTCCTAATGAATAGATTTTTTAATATAAAAAAAAATTGCTTCAAACTAGTATCACAATATTCCGAAACGCTCTTCTTTGAACTGGAAGAAATCTAAAAAACATCACACTTACACTGTGTTTATTATTTAGAGTCATGGAAAAATAGCCACCACTACGTGATAAAAGACCAACAAAAAAACAGACCCGTGTATCCCAGTTTTGCCAAAAGTCAGGCATTTTTTTAAGGGCCGCCAAAGATTTGGGGCCTCGGTGTCATTTTTGCATAAAAGTGATCATATTCTCAGGCTCATATCCTGGAAACAGTTCGGAATTTTGATTTACTGTCTGAGGCAAAGTCGCAGCCCTTGTCATAAAGAATAAAAATTGTGAACATATAAAATCAAAAAACTTCATTTTCAAGATTCGTTTTTTCACCTTTTTCCCCTGTTCAGGTCCGTTCAAAATTCAAGGAAACAATCAACAACAAAAATTTACCTAAGATATCAATATACAACTTTCTAGAACATATGCACTTCCTAGCAATGATTCTTAACACCGGTTTTTATTTATATATTCACAATTTTTGTTCTTTATGACAAGGGCTACAACTTTGCCTCACAGAGTAAAACATATGAACCTGAGAAAATGATCACTCTAGATCACAAAATGACACCGAGGCCCCAAATTTCTGGGGCCCCATAAAAAACAAGTGCATGACCTTGGCCAAAACTGGGAGACACGGTTCTTTTTTCGGTCTATTCTTCAAAATAACTATCCGTATATGGTTATTTTTTTTCGTATTGCACTGTGTTATCTAAAGATATAATCCTAATAGTTGTTATCTATTTTGAATAAAGCTTGTGACAGATAACAGAAAATCTCATTTAAAATAATTTATAAATTAAATTTACTTTAACTAAATAATATTCCAATATAAAAATCCACTTTAAGTTAATTCAACCAAAAAACTTTTCTAAGATTCGAACCTCTAACCCTCCCATTTTACATATTAACACATGGCTGTATTTTTTCCACATGTCTCCTCATGACATGGCTAATGAAAATTATGTAGAGAAATAAGATTAATTTCTCATTTTTTATACTGCCAATATATTTACTTATCTACTTATGTTAGTAAATAAGTGCGTAATCACATACATACGTCCTACTTAAAACTAGATATTTATGTATATAATAGAAAACACAAAAACAGGATACTCATCATTCATTATCAGACTCACACACTTAAACTCCTAAACATATTTGCACAAACACTTGTAAAAAATCCTTGTATCTACATAAAAAAATATGTGAGTGTATGTGGTTGTTTTGTAATTTATCATTATGTCATAAATATTTTAGATTCAAAATTGTTATTTAAACAAAGCTAAAAAAAAAAATTCAAAATAAAATGACAGCAACAATGAAATCTAATAAATACATAGAAACTGAACAGATATAAATGGTTGAAGTATTAGAAAAAATTTGTTTAATTTTAAAGGACTTACATATTTATAAAAACAATTTTATGTATTAAAGTTTTATTAAACAAATTTTATAAAAAGGAATATTTAAATAAAAAAATTGTTTATGAATTGTATAATTTTTTAAAAAACTTGCACAGATAAAGCTGGGTTTCCGCATACACCGTAATCGGCGCCGATAACGAAAATTAAAACTCAAGAACGTTGGTGTTCGTCACCGTCTTAGTTTCAGTTGGGAAACAAAATTATTTTTTAATTCTGGATGTCGCACATTAAATAGAATTTCATTATTTTTGACAAAATCTATTATTTTTTCATCTTCCAATAAAGAAAATTTATTTTTATAACCTACACCACCATAGTGGGGAGAGTATAATGCGTTTGTGCAGATGTTTGTAAGGCCCAAAAATATAAGTCTAACATCCACCTTAAAGTATGCCGATCGACTTAGAATCACTTTCTAAGTCGATTACACGATGTCCGTCCGTCCGTCTGGTCGGCTGGCTGCCCATATAAACCTTGTGCGCAGAGTACTGGTCGCAATTTTGAAGATATTTCGATCAAATTTGGTACACATTATTTCTTCGGTCCAAGCCTATTGAAGCTGGCTGAAATCGGTCCATTATTTCACCTAGCCCCCCATACAAATGTCCTTCTGAAATTGGACTTTATCGGTCATAAATGTTTAATTTATAAATTGCACAAAATTGCGCTCCAAATAAGTTTTATATATAGAACATTCATGTCACCAAATTTTGTTACGATCGGTCCATAATTAGTCGTAGCTCCCATATAGACGCGCTTCCGAAAATCACTTTAACGTGCATAAATCGCTTACAATTGTTGGTACACACACAAAATTCAATATAGCTAACTTTGATATAGACATTTCATGGTGATCGGTCCATAATTGGTCATAGCTCCCATATAAGGCCCACTTTCGAAAATCACTCAAAAATATAAATTATTGAAATTTTAAAAGAAAAATGTTTTTGCTCTTTTACTTAGTGTAGGGTATTATATGGCCGAGCTTGACCGACCATACTTTCTTACTTGTTTTTATTCATTTTTATTTTCTTTAAATTTGAAATAAAATAATAATTAAAATAATTTCGTTCCTACAGCACCGATGCTGTTTAGTTCCCAATTTTCGTTGCCGATTTCTGAAACGAAGTTTTTTTCGGTGCAAATGTATGGAATTTCGTTTTCGGTGGCGATTACGGTGTATACTGGAAACGTAGCTTAAGCATCTGCAAATTTTAAATTTAAATCAAGCATTATTTTAATTGAGACTTCAATAATTTTTATTTAATAAAACCTCATTACTAAAGAGAGGTTTCCTTTTTCCTGTGATATTGAAAATTCCAGTTAAATATGAAGATTTAAGTGTGGTAGCCATTTCTGATCGTTCCTTTTCCCACAATTTCTGCCTTTATCTAGCTATTAATTTAAATATTTGCATAAATACTAAGATTATACCCATAAAGAGTATAAAACATTTTTAATTATCTTGCACATAGTTGTTAATGACATTTAGTTATTGTACATTTAGATACTTATTCAATGTTGTGTCTCTAGATACAATTTAATTTTGTTGCCATATAAAAATTCATATAAAACTTATTTTGCCCTCAACACAATTTCATGCCATTTTAAACGAATTACGAATCATGTACGTCATGTATAATGTGCCTGCAAACTACTTTGATGATGACAATGATGGCTACGATAATAATGATGATGGTGATTTGTATTTTTTTTTTTATTTGCAGCTACGTGTATGGAGGAAGAGATAATAATAATAAAATTATTATTATTATTTTTATTACAATTTCATTTTTTAACATTAGTATCTGCAAGTATATAAAATAAAATTATGACTATAAATACATTTAAACATATAAAAACGTATAGACAGCTACTATACTTACATAAGTACTTACGAGTGAAAACAACACATACACAAAAAAACAAACAACTTCATAATTGAATAAAAGCCTAAAGTAACTTTTTAAGTAACATTTATAAATATTCCTTGAAATACTTACAATAGATACTAGACCTACTAGATAATAGATGGCAAGTAGGTGTTGTTTGTCTTGTTATATGACTCCCACATGTAAAATTAGATTCACAGGACACAGACATTATTAGCAGCAGTAAATGAGAACTTAAATGGCCATGATTTCATTCATTCAACATTTCTCCTATAGATGCATTAAAAGTTAGGTGTTCAAGTAAACAAATTAAAATAGAAATTATATAAGTATAAAAGATATGTATTTATGAAAACCTGTAAATTTATAGGACAATATATTATTTTCAAGAAACTTATACTTGCGGTTTAGACCTGTTAGAGGATAAATTCAAGAACCAGCTGAATATTGATTTTGTATTATGAAAACACGGTACAACGAATGAATGGATTTGGTTAATGCTGTATAAATATACTACTGGTTAATATCTGATCATATCATGACAACAAAATTTAACAAATTTCAAAGGATAAGTCTTCTAAATTATAACCTTCACATTAGTGAAGAATTTTGGTAATGACAATTAGTTACCAAATACATTATTTTGTAATAAGTGGTCCTTACCCTGCACACTATATTATTTAGTAGAGTACATACTTATTATACCTTATTATACCCTATAATTCTGAAAGGGCATGTTGAGTAGATAATTTTTGTAGAATAAACTTATAGTCCACCTGGTCGCAATTTTTTTTTTTACAGTGGGTCAAAGTTTTCATTTTTTGATCGAAGGGAGCAGTATACTAACTGAAAAAAATGTCGTAAGTTAATGACTAAGGGAATTCTTATTGTCAGAGCTATATTCTGGGGATCATTTTTGTGGAAGATCTTAACCCTCTAGCTCCTCTCCTTAGGGGTCAATTTGACCCTTTTTTCGAGAAAATGAAAAAAAGTCCTTTCAAAAAGGACATTTAAGGATTAAAATATTCGACGAAAATTTTTGCCGGAAAATTTCAGTCACTGATCATATAGGTTTTCTCCTTCTAATCACTATACATACATTTAGTTTATACTGGTAATTGTAATGTCAAAAATAGTTATTGAATGCGACTCTCCGAGTGTAATTATAGATCCAATATTATTTTTTTAAGAGATTTAATATTGTCCGTCCATCTCTGATTTATCACATTTTAAAATATAACTTTTGGCCGCGGAAATGCTGATTTTAAACGAAAAAACTGGTGAATTTGAAGCAATTGTAGATAATGATGAAAACCATATTAATGAAAAGGAAGTTGACATTAGCAAAATGTCCCCAGAAGTGCTGGTTGTAACGATGGATATGCAAAGTGTTTTATTATCTCCAAAACATTTAGTTTCGGAACAATATTACAAAACAAAGCTTGCAGTTCACAACTTTACTTTCTATGTTAAAAATACCAAAGATGTTTTTTTGTATGTGTATTGTATAGTATGTGGCATGCAAATAATTTAAAATATAAAAAGGTAATACTCATATCTGATGGTTGCCGTTACCAAAATAAAAACAATATTTTATGCAACGCCTTAGCAAACAGGCCTTGAAATTGAACAATTAATTTTATAAAAAGGCCATACTATGATGGAAGTGGATAGTGTACATTCAACTTTGGAAAAACTTTTTCAGCCCCCTATATATTCCCCGAGTGACTATGTAAGTCGCATGGCAATAACCTGGCAATCTTCGCAACCATACAAAATAAATTATTTGGATTTTAAATTCTTTTCAAAATTTTTTTAAACATTTTTTTTTTTAGTTTTTAAATTTTTTTTTTTTGGAAAAAAATTTTTGATGAAAAAAAAACTCGTATTAAAAAATATTTTTCCCGATTTTGACACATTGTAGGTCTAACTTACTATAGCCTTATCTACATCGTTGCAATGAACTTTGAAATATCTATCATTAGATATCCATATTGTCTATATTAATGACTTAGTACTCCAGATATAGATCAAAAATAGGTCAAAAATCGAGGTTGTCCCGGTTTTTTACTCATATCTCCGTTATTTATGGACCGATTTTGCCGATTTTAAATAGCAAACTTCTCGAAAGCATGTCTGACAGAATTATTGAAGATTTGGTTCCCGAAGATATCTGGGGTCTTCAGAAAATTGATTTCAACAGACAGACATACGGACATGGCTTAATCGACTCCGCTATCTATAAGGATCCAGAATATATATTTTATAGGGTCGGAAATGAAAAATGTAAAAATTACAAATGGAATGACAAACTTATATATACCCTTCTCACGAAGGTGAAGGGTATAAAAATAGTTAATATTTTGTATAAATATCGTTAGGTAAAAATGAAATTTAAGTTTATTTTTTTTGAATACACTGTTATATTGTTATACCAAGCTAAATATACCACAATTTTTATACCAAAACCTTAATATTCTGGCCTATGTATATAGGTAAAAATATTCAAATATAAAGACTGTTTTCCAAAAAGTGCTATGTGATATACATTTTTGATATACACACAAAGTACATTCGCATATGAGTCCACGGAAAAAAATATTTTTTATAAGTAACGCGATATAAAAAAAAATATAGCTAAATTAAACAGTTTTTTTGCTTTTCTGAAAACTTTGTTAAAACACACACAGTACTAATATTCAAAACAGGGACGATACATATTTTTATGTTTACTTCATTTAAATCTAGCATTTCTCAAATTGTCCATACCCAAATTTAATATATTTTTAGCATTACATGAATTCAAAATCATAATTCTTTTTGACAGTTAAGCAAATGACAATTCTCCAAAAAAAAAACGAAATTTTCAAGCAAATTACACTTAAATAACTATACAAAAAACTGACAATATCAAAATGAAGAAAATATAAACACTTGTAAAGTATTAACAACAGGATACAGCACAAGTATGTAAAGGGTGTTTTTTAATTAGCTTTATTAAATAAATTATTTAATGTAATTAATGTTTAACTATGATTTCGGACATGCGGCCTCGGCGGCTATCGTGTAAATCAGGATGCATGTCGGCAATAACGCGTCAAATACTCGCTTCCGAAGCTCGATCATTTCTGGTTTATCTGTAAAGACCTGGTGTATCCCCAGAGAAAATAGTGTAATAGTGTCAAATCACATGTATGAGGTGGCCAGTTATCAGGTCCATTCGCCAAATGTTTCTCTCAGTAAATTGATTGTAAAGTACGAGTGATGATCGTGAGGCTTCAATTCCAGTACGAGTACAGCGTCTTTTGGGATGCATATTACCATTAAGAGCAAACGTATTGCGAAAACGATCCATTGTTCCTCGAAATAATCACTCTGATGATCAACATACAAAGGAGTGAACCATAATTTTCAATAAATAAATTTGAACAATTTGACAACGTTGCTCTAGCGTGAGTTTAGTCAAATTACCTAACCAAACTAACCTCAAACCAACCGAGAACTGTCAAATCAGCTGTCACAGAAAACACTGCTGCCAATTTAAAAAACATCCTTTATATATTTCTGCACACTGGAAATGCTTTTGACGAAAATCAAAAAAAAAAACATCCTTTCTTCTTTAAAAAAATTACCAAGGAAAGAGCAAACATTATACCAACAAAAAAGGAAACAAAACAATGCATTAAGATGCGAATCATTATGGATAAAGAAAGAAGAGAATCACGCTGAACAAGTGGAAGTGGCGCTGAGTAGTTACAATGAAAAATTTCGACATTAACCTTGCATATTTTTCTTTAAGGATTATCATGATGATGGAAACAATGATGTTGATGATGATCATCATCAGCGTCAGCAGCATAATCATCATAATAGTAGTTAATAGCTACAAAAAGAACATAGAAAAATGAAAAGAAAAGAAAAATGTTTGCTAAAAACGAAATTAAATTTACTTACACAACATTTAATTTAATAATATATATTATTCTTGGCAGACATACATAGTACTAATCATAGAAAGGAAACTCACTTAGACAATTGAGTTTCGCACTCACATTTCTTTTTCTGTATTACAGATAATTTTAAGGAATAAAAGAAAAGAGTTTTTTTAATATTTATAAAAAAAAATCTATATATTCACCAGAAATCTAAACTATTTTCTTTATTACAAGGCAGTAAAGTTATGTTAAACAGTTCTTGACTGTAAAATATGACATTTAATGATAATAAATGCTATTTACAGGAATCATACGCTTCAGTGGTACCACTGAGCATATGGCGAATAATTATTAAATTTAATTAAAAATAAATCATACGCCACAGGTGAAAGAGTATTGAAAGCGTCGAAAAGTGGGTTGAATGATACCCAAAGTGGCGATTAATTCATAGAAGCCGTAGTTTTGAAATATTATATTTTTTTATTGATGAGTTATTATAAGCACATAAAAACACAGCATTTTAGAAAAAAAAAAGGTTAAAAAAAAATTTTTTAACCGTTTAAGCGCATTATTGGTTTTTGGAAAAAAGACCTTTTTTCACAATTTATGCTGAAACTTTGAAATGAAAAGCGATAAATTAATGAATTAAATTGGAAATTAAAGCATACTTAATGTGCTATTAAAAAATTCAAAATATAAATTTATTGTATGTATTTATATTAGTATAAATTTAATTTAAAAACCAATTTTTGTTTTACACAAAATTTTATAAATTTACAAATTTGTTAAAAAAAGTCATAAAAGTGAATATTATAATTTTTTAGTACTGAATAATCATAAATCCATAAAAACACAACTTTAAAAAAAATATAAGAAAAAAAATTTTTAACCTATTTTGTATCAGAATATGTTTTTTAGCAAGAGGAGTTCTTTCACTATAACTTAAATAAGTAAAAAACCTCAATAAACCCGCACGATTTTTTTTTCTGTATATAGAAGCTTAAAGTTCATATTTTAAGAGCATTTAATGGAATTTACCCGATCTCGCCTTGATTTTTTGTTAAACTCAATCTATATATCGAAAAAACCCCAATAATGGAGAACTTTAAAAAAAATCTTAAAAAATATTTTCAAAACATTTATCTAAACAAAAATTATTTATTTATGTTCTCAAATACCTGAAGTTGATGGTTCCATTTTAATATTTCTACTTTTAACAGATTTAACAAAAAATATAAGCTCTCGAAATATCACAATTTTCAATTTTAACCACAGCACGCAAAATTTGTAAAAATTATTTGACTTTGACCGCTCACTGCCAATAAAGGAAGTTACTCACAACTATAATTTTAGCAGTTTGTGATGTATTATTTAATGCACTTTAACCCAATACCAAACATGACTGAAACAGATAAAGTTCAGCTTTTGAATTAATCGCCACTTTTGGTACATTTCAACCCTCTGTGCGTCGCACAGTGCCGCCCGTAGAACAAGTGAAGTTGCAAAAAAAATTCATGTGCCCCCAAAATTATTGAATAAACCTATTTTACAGTAAACTATTTAAAATATGCTACCCTTATTACAATCAGATTCTTGGTTCAAAAGATATAGCCCTTCAAAGTTGACTGACTTTCAGTTTACAAAAAAAACAGACCATTTTTAGGTAATTCGGTCCGCTTTGATATATAATATATCGAAAACTATGCAACGGAACGTCATTATTTTTGACTCTATTGATATATCTATTTATTAAGAAGAGAATAAAAAAACTTGTACTGTTTGCTTTGTATTTGCTCAGGTAAATCGATATTTACTAGGGTATTCGAATTATTCGATTTTTCTCTTGTTCGAATAAAACGAATAATTCGAATAAGAGATTTTAACTTGTTCGAATACGTTTAAACACGTTTAAAATTAATTGAGTTATTCGAATAATTTAAATTTTTTTAAAAAAGTAGAGAATGAAGTGTTGATGTCGGTTTTTTAATATTTTATTGTTATGCTTTAAAAAATTTGAGCTAGTTGGACATGATCCTGAATTCAAATACAATATAAACATATTAAGAACTTCGTTCATTAATTCGGTTTTTAAATTGAGTAACTAATTCTTTAGTAAATTAATTATTCACTTTTTCTAAATTATTTATAACAAATTGTATTATACAAGTTGGCGCAAAAGTAAACTTCCGATGTTTTTTGGCTGTAATTAAAAAAAAAATTAAAAACTTTGATTCTTCTTGTGGATTATTTTTATTTGGTATTTTAATTTTTTTTACATCAAGTCAAGAATATGATGTCATGTAAATGGCCGCCGCCACAGTTGATTGTCATTTGAGCCCTTTTTATGGCATTTTCCATCACTTTGGCCAAAACTTCCGGCGATAGGTCCTCACATTCTTGACGGATATTGTCTTTAAGAGCTGCAAGAGTCTGAGGCTTGTTGACATAAACCCGCGACTTCAAAAAGCCCCACAAAAAGAAGTCTGGAGCGGTCAAATCAGGCGATCTTGCTGGCCAGTGCAAATCGCCAAAACGGGAGATTAGGCGCCCGGGAAATGCATCCTTCAGCATATCGGTTGTGGCACCACATGTATTCCAATGTATTCCACATGTATTCCAATCCCAATTCATCAAGTTGCGGCAAAAAGAACTCGTTTATCATTGATCTGTAGCGCTCACCATTCACAGTAACCGTTTGGCCCGCGACGTCTTCAAAGAAAAAAGGTCCGATGACTCCTCCAGCGAAAACAGAACACCATACACTGACTTTGAGCGGGTGTAATGGCTCTTCGAGGGTTACACGCGGATTTTCAGTGCCCCAGAAGCGTAAATTTTGCTTATCACTAATGATAATTTTTTATGAAAATTCATCTTCCTCTTGGTGGTGATTAAGGATGGCAATATTCCGCGTTCTGGAGCAGTGTAGCGCAACATTGTTTATTAACGTGTATTTCGCATGTGTTTACTACACAAATGTCAAAACAGAACTGATATTAGTGGCCAATCGCAAAATTTATAGCATTTTCTGATAGGAGGATTACTTTTGCGCCACCTTGTACATCAAGCTCTATCAACGTTGCCTAATCTTACACAATAAACGGACTCTGTCCGAAGTTTGATATCATTGTCAATGAACGTGGCTAATTTGAAGTCAGGCAGTGTATGATTGACGCATATATTTACCATGTTAGACAAAGATGTTCAAAATCATGTATAAGATGAACTCCATGCTTTTCTTGCAACAAAACGTTAGTTTGCAATATTTGTGTTTATCATTCGATTTATTAAATATTTTGCAACATTTTAAGATCATGGCCTTCATCTATTTCAATATAATCATTATAAATGTCATCCTCAATATCACTTTCGACTACCGTTTCAAAATCACATTCTCCATCACATTCAACTCCACTTTAATCTATGTTAATATTTTGATTATTAATTGCGATTCTTCTAATATTTCGCCAGCTAAATAACAAAAATTTTATTCCATACCTTTTATTTTCATTGGTTCAAGTTATAAGTTAAAAATTTTGAAAGATTTGTTTTTAGAATTCTAACTTCTTGCAGTAATATTTATATATTTATAGAAGCAGCTATCGGAACACTCATCTACAGTGATCAAAAGTCCCTTTGTCTTTAGTTATTTGTCGAATTTCAGAAGCAATACAATTTTTGTGAGTCATTATTACTTATTTAACTTTGGAAATATGAAAACTTTTAAGCAATTTAATAAATTAAAATACATGATGAACATTTATTCGTTTTATTCGATTCAAAAAAATTGTTCGAATTATTCGTCATTCGAATATGACCATCTTTAAATTCTTCCAATAATTATTCGATTAATCGAACGATCATTAGTCGAATGAATACCCTTTTATTTACCAACTATCAATTTTTTATATATTTCTCAACTTTGATGGAAAAAAAAAATCTATCAATTTCTATATTTGCCATATTTTAAAAATTAGTTTCTTGATTATTCCTTTACCTAATGCAAAAAGTTTCAGATGCCCGTTCTTGTCCCATTTTGTCAAAAAAAAATTTTCCAAAAAATTTTTTTTATCTTTTCTGGAATAATTTTAAATCATAAAAGCCTTTAAAAAGAAACAAAAAATCAAAAATTTGAAAAAAAATATTTTATTTTATTTCCCATAAAATTGATTTTTCCACAAATTTCAAATCATGAATAGGCACCTGAAAGGCTTAGAACCCTTTTCAAACACTCATTTTATATGCTGATCAATTATTTACCATATGCCGTATAAATATTTTGATTATCTCATTTAGTTCAAAAGTTATGATTAAATGATGCGAAATGATGGGCATAGCTAAATCGAATAAAATATTAATATACTTTGTGGGGTCTTAAATGATTATTTTATCGTGTTACAACCGGAATGACAAACTTATATATTCCGTCATTTACCACGACTTAAAGTGGAGGGTATAACCAGAATATGTCCATTGTTTCACCAGAATCCAAGATTTTTGTTTCTTCTTAAACCAATTATTATACTCTTTACTTTGCTGTTGTCTTATACTTACTTCCAAATGAATTAAATTTTAAAGTGCAAGAGGTCATTTTTAATCTACGTATCAGTTTCGGGTGGTAGTTTATGTTGTGAAGAATTTGCAAGTTAAAAATGAAATATTGAGGGAAACAAAAGTATGTCAGTGCTTTTGTTTAAAAATAACTCAATTAGTGCTCTTGTTGCATAGAGTTTATATCAAAAGAAGGAAGCCACTGAAAGCAAGTTATCCTTGCAATTTTTATTCCATCTCCTTTAAGTAATTTGGCATTCCTTTATGTTCATAATTGACACAAAATTTAATTATATGGACATGAACAGACGTTAGCATAACCAAATTTTTGAGGCCAATATATGAAAAAAATGCCACATAATCGAACTCATATTAAAACAAATAAAAACTGGACTTTTAGTCAGTAGTTTCTGGCAAAATGGGTATTTAAGAAGTCATATTAAGTACTTTTCTGTAGCTCAAATCCTTCTAGTTACTTCCACACTACACCAAGCCTTAAATCATAAACTTAACAAAGATACTTTTAATTTCCACTATTTTTTTTTTTTTGCAAAACATACATACACCCTTTAATCAAAATCCTTTTAGTCTTACTAATAAAACCCTCGAAAAATGTATAACCGGGGTAAATAAAGTAAACAGTAGTAAAAACAAACTATTTAATACAAAGCAGTTTGAAAATGTATAGTTTTAATTTGTTTTTTTTTTTTTGTTCAGTCTGTGTACATACATTTCGCTTTGGTAAAATTTATTTCCACATATACCCCGACAGGGATAGATTGAAGCACGACTGATTTCAACAAATAAATCAACCAACCAGCTCTAAACATGTACAAACAGCAACGTACATATCTGCTTACATAGCGTAAGGTTACAATATAAAGAGTTTGTTTGTTTGTTGTGTAAAAATAGTTGGAAATTGATTTCAAATAAATTTTCGTTTTTGTTAAAGAAGGAAATTGAATTTTTATTATTTTTTATTTATGCTGAAGTTGAGCAATTTTTTTTCTTACTTTTTGCGTTTTAACATAAAATGATTTTTCAAATAAGAAAACTGTTTTTCAAATATGTGTATTTACATAAATAAAATGTAAATAGTTGTAATACTAATGCATACTGGGAACAAAATATAACGTAACTGAAATAAAAATATGTTTCCATGAAATCTGATAAAAAGAAAAATTACAACATTAAAGCATTTTATGATTTGGAATTCAATACAAACCAACAATTTAATTTTAGTTTTTTAGAATTTTTTAAATAAACACGCTTTTTGACAGATTTATTGAGTTTTTTCCAAGATGTTTCTATCCGTTGTATGCATATTCTCTCCTGGTTCTTCAAGATCTACTTCCATTGAGATACGTTTAGATTGTTAATGGACGATGCTTCGAATATAGTCTTTTTGTGTTCAATTTGCCAGCACTCATCGGCTAACTATGGTTTATTAGTTAAGACTAGCTAATTAATATAATCCGAGGATATAAATAATACGGTTTTCGGTCGGCTAACGACTAATTATGATAAAATATGGATATGAATGCAATCCGAGGAGATCAGCTCTCGTCGGCTAACTACAACTAATTGCCGATGACTAGATAACGAATACAATCCAACGAGATAAATGCTTCTGATGTAGGTCGGTCAACTACGGATTTTGGTTACATTAAAATTCACATAAACTGTTGGGCAATTATGCTAATTTCGAAGATCGAAGCTAAACTAGACAACAGGAAGAGCCACGATTAAAACTAAACTAGACAACAGGAAGAGTCACGATCAAAGCTAAACTAGAAAACAGGAAGAGCCACGAATAAAACTAAACTAGACAACAGGAAGAGTCACGATCGAAGCTAAACTAGACAACAGGAAGAGCCACGATTGAAGCCAAACTAGACAACAGGAAGAACCACGATTGAAGCCAAACTAGACAACAGGTAGAGCCACGATTGAAGCTAAACTAGATAACAGGAATATCCATGATTGAAGCCAAACTAGACAACAGGAAGAGCCACGATTGAAGCTTAACTAGATAACTGGAAGAGCCATGATTAAAACTAAACTAGACAACAGGAAGAGTCACGATTGAAGCTAAACTAGATAACAGGAAGAGCCAAGATTTATGCTAAACTAGACATCAGGAAGAGCCATGATTAAAACTAAACTAGACAACAGGAAGAGTCACGATTGAAGCTAAACTAGATAACAGGAAGAGCCAAGATTTATGCTAAACTAGACATCAGGAAGAGCCACGATTGAAGCTAAACTAGATAACAGGAAGAGCCATAATTGAAGCCAAACTAGACAACAGGAAGAGCCACGATTGAAGCTTAACTAGATAACAGGAAGAGCCATGATTAAAACTAAACTAGACAACAGGAAGAGTCACAATTGAAGCTAAACTAGACAACAGGAAGAGCTACGGATGAAGCTAAACTAGATAATAGGAAGAGCCACGATTGAAGCCAAACTAGACAACAGGAAGAGCCACGATTGAAGCTAAACTAGACAAAAGGAAGAGATACGATTAAAGCTAAACTATACAATAGGAAGATCCACGATTGAAACTAAACTAGACAACAGGAAGAGAAACGAATGAAGCTAAACTAGACAACAGGAAGAGCCACAATTGAAGCCAAACTAGACAACAGGAGGAGCCACGATTGAAGCCAAACTAGACAACAGGAAGAGCCACAATTGAAGCTAAACTAGATAAAAGGAAGAGCCATGATTGAAGCCAAACTAGACAACAGGAAGAGCCACGATTGAAGCTAAACTAGACAAAAGGAAGAGCTACGATTGAAGCCAAACTAGACAACAGGAAGAGCCACAATTGAAGCTAAACTAGATAAAAGGAAGAGCCATGATTGAAGCCAAACTAGACAACAGGAAGAGCAATTGAAGCTAAACTAGATAAAAGGAAGAGCCATGATTGAAGCCAAACTAGACAACAGGAAGAGCCACGATTGAAGCTAAACTAGACAAAAGGAAGAGCCACGATTGAAGCTAAACTAGACAAAAGGAAGAGCTACGATTGAAGCCAAACTAGATAAAAGGAAGAGCCACGATTGAAGCCAAACTAGACAACAAGAAGAGCCATGATTGAAGCCAAACTAGACAACAGGAAGAGCCACAATTGAAGCTAAACTAGATAAAAGGAAGAGCCATGATTGAAGCCAAACTAGACAACAGGAAGAGCCACAATTGAAGCTAAACTAGATAAAAAGAAGAGCCATGATTGAAGCTAAAATAGATAATAGGAAGAGCCACGATTGAAGCCAAACTAGACAACAGGAAAAGCCACGATTGAAGCTAAGCTAGATAACAGGAAGAGCCATGATTAAAACTAAACTAGACAACAGGAAGAGTCACGATTGAAGCTAAACTAGACAACCGGAAGAGCTACGGATGAAGCTAAACTAGATAATAGGAAGAACCACGATTGAAGCCAAACTAGACAACAGGAAGAGCCACGATTGAAGCTAAACTAGATAACAGGAATAGATACGATTAAAGCTAAACTATACAATAGGAAGATCCACGATTGAGACTAAACTAGACAACAGGAAGAGAAACGAATGAAGCTAAACTAGACAACAGGAACAGCCACGATTGAAGCTAAACTAGACAAAAGGAAGAGATACGATTAAGGCTAAACTATACAATAGGAAGATCCACGATTGAAACTAAACTAGACAACAGGAAGAGAAACGAATGAAGCTAAACTGGACAACAGGAACAGCCACGATTGAAGCTAAACTATGCAACAGGAAGAGCCACGATTGAAGCTAAGCTATACAAAAGGAAGAGCCACGATTGAAGCTTAACTAGACAATAGGAAGTGCCACGATTGAAGCTAAACTAGATAATAGGAAGAGCTACGATTGAAGCTAAACTAGATAACAGGAAGAGCCACGATTGAAGCTAAACTAGCCAATAGGAAAAGCCACGATTAAAGCTAAACTAGACAACAGGAAGAGCTACGATTGAAGCTAAACTAGACAACAGGAAGAGCCACGATTGAAGCCAAACTAGACAACTGGAAGAGCCACGGTTGAAGCTAAACTAGACAACAGGAAGAGCCACGATTGCAGCTAAGCTATACAATAGGAAGATCCACGATTGAAGCCAAACTAAACAACAGGAAGAGCCACGGTTGAAGCTAAGCTATACAATAGGAAGAGACGCGATTGAAGCTAAACTATACAACAGGAAGAGACATGATTGAAACTAAACTACACAACAGGAAGAGAAACGAATGAAGATAAACTAGGCAACAGGAAGAGCCACGATTGAAGCTTACCTAGACAATAAGCAAAACTAGACAACAATAAGAACCACGATTGAAGCTAAACTAGACAACAGGAAGAGCCACGGTTGAAGCTAAACTAGGCAACAGGAAGTGCCACGATTGAAGCTGAACTAGATAACAGGAAGAGCTACGAATGAAGCTAAATTAGATAACAGGAAGAGCCACGATTGAAGCTAAACTAGATAACAGGAAGAGCCATGATTTATGCTAAACTAGACAACAGGAAGAGCCACGATTAAAGCTAAGCTATACAATAGGAAGAGCCACGATTTAAGCTAAACTAGACAACAGGAAGAGACACGATTGAAGCTAGACTATACAACACGAAGACCTATCATTGATGTGCCTAAAACGGACTTACATAAGACCACAAATTCAAGCTAAAATTGAGCTGCATTAATATTTACAATTTATTTAAAATTGTAGTTGTTACATAAATTAAAGTTAATATTGAGGATTTCAGATTTTTATACGTTTTATAGTGTGATCAGTATTTGTGATTTGTAGCTCAATGTATTGAGTGATCATATTTGAGCGTCTTTTTCAATCCAAACCATTTGCGTTATGATTTGTTGTAATTTTAGTTTTTAAAGTTTTAATTTAAATTCACAAATCAAAGTCCAATTCTCTCTTACTCCTCAGCTTTACAATTTATCGATGAAATTTTGATTTAAGTTTGTTTAATAAGTTTCCTCAACTACTTATTGGAATAATTTTACTGGGTTCTTTAAAGTTCCATTACTAAAAATAAACTTTATATCCACCATATGCAATAAACCAATTTCCTTTATACTCCCATAAATTTCAAACACTCTTAACATTGTTTATGCTTATGTTAAACTACAAAAAGTTTAAACTTAAAATATGCGTAAAACACAAGTGTAGAGCAGGATATTAACAATAAAAGCAAAATCAGTTATAAAAACCACCGATCAATATCATTTGACGCAGTAATGGAACTTTAAAGAACCCAGTAAAATTGAATTCGCTGTAAGCAGTCACTCCTCAAACATGTGTTACCACCTACAACTGCTGCTCATGTCCTTAAATAAAGTAATTCCACAAGCCAGCAAAAAAAACCAACTAGCAGCAAAACTTACAGTTCAATAGAATGTTAAAAATTTTATTTATCATTTCTTCCTGTTTTATGCGAGTGCTTTTGCCTGGCAAAAGCAAAAAAAAAAATTGGAGGTGTTTACAAAACGATAACTTTTAACATGTAACAAACCCTCGAAAAGGAATACAATTACATTTGTACTGACAAACTAACACAGATACTCAGTTAAATACACACATTGACACTCATAAACTGTTAGTGTTTCTGAAATGTTGGCTAGCTAAATAAATTTCTGGTCGATAAAATTATTGATCTGGTCAAACGATTTGTATAACTAAATGTTTGTAAACAAAAATAAGATTTATTATATTTGGTAGTCACAACAATTTTTATTTACCTCCAATATAAATTTTTTTCTTACCAAATTCTGTTACATGAAAATGAACAACATTCAAATCCACATACAAATACCTCGAAGCCATCAATTTGTTTGCTGTTTTTTCTGCCCTTTTTTCCAGCGAATAGAGTACTGGTTCGTGTATTAGAGAATGTGAAGGCAAAATGCTTGAAATATTTGTTAATTTAAGTATTTTCTTGTAACAGATTGTTACAGTTTCAGTAACAAAATATTTCATGTTTGCATTTTAAACAGATAAAATAAAATTAACATAGTGATGCGAAGGATTTAACAAAATGAGACATTTTTTTCTGTTTTTTTTTCTTTGGTGTTTCGCAAAAAAGTCACATTGAATTAAAGGACATTTTTGGAAAATTTTAATGAAATTCAAATGGAGAGAATAAGTGCAATATATGAACATTTTTCGGGTACTGATTTAAAAAAATATGTTAAGGAAATTTAAGATTTTCTTTCTTATTAAATTACCCAGCAAAAATTTTATGAATTTTGGTAATGACAATTAGTTACCACATACATTATTTTGTAATGAGTGGTCGTTATCCAACACATTATTTTATTTAGTAGAGTAAGTACACGCAGAGAAAAAATATAGTTGGGTATGGTTACTGTAACCATTTCAATATTGTTACAAGTTTTTTAACTATATAATTATCACAGTAACCATTTATATGATTGTGGTAACCATAATATGGTTAATTCACGATTTACATGATTGTATCAACCATATATATGGTTACAGTAAACAAATATATGTTTGTGACAACCATTCATATGATGAAGGACCTATCATATTATGTTGCTCTCGGCTTAAGGCTTATCATAATCTGAGAACAACATATTATAATAAAATGAATCATCATAAATATGGTTGTCACAAACATATACTTGTTTACTGTAACCATATATATGGTTGATACAATCATGTGAATCATAAATTAACCATATTTGGGTTACCACAATCATGTAAATAGTTACCGTGACTATAATATTGTTAAAAATCTTGTAACACTATTTAAATGGTTACAGTAACAATGTCCAATTATATTTTTTCTCTGCGTGTACTTATTATTGGCAAGGTCATATATAAGTTTGTCATTCCGTTTGTAATTTCTACATATGCGACCCCATAAAGTATACATATATATTCTGGATCGTTATAGATAGCGTAGTCGATATAGTTATGTCCGACTGTCCGGCTGTATGTTGAAATCAACTTTCCGTAGCCCCCAAATAACTCACATCCATGATAGATTCATCAATATATCCGCTATAGACCCTGTTCGGTTGCTATTTAAAATCAAGAAAATCAGACCACAAATGGCTAAGAAATAAGGAAATGACTACAACGTAAATATTTTACCAATTTATCTATATCTGGATTACTAACTCATTAATATATACAATTTAGATATCTCAAAGGTATCTTGCAACGCCATAGTAAATCGTATTTTTAACCCAAGTTTTTTTTTCACAAAAAAAATTAGTTTGCCATAAAATTATTTTCACTAAAAAATTTAAAAAAAAAATTTTTTTAAAAAAATATTGAAAACTAAATTTTTTTTTCTGTCTGGTTGGCTGTCCATGTAAACCTTGTGCGCAGAGTACAGGTCGCAATTTTGAAGATATTTCGATCAAATTTGGTATATATTATTTTTTCAGCCCAAGGACTAAGCATATTGAAACTGGCTGAAATCGGTCTATTATTTCACATAGCCCCCATACAAATGTCCTTCCGAAATTGGACTTTATCGGTCATAAATGTTTAATTTATAAACATATCTCCACAAATTGTGCTCCAAATAAGTTTTATAAATACAAAATTCATGTCACCAAATTTTGTTATGATCGGTCCATAATTAGTCATAGCTCCCATATAAACCCGCTTCCGAAAATCACATTAACGTGATTAAATCACTTAAAAATGTTGGTATACACACAAAATTCAACATAAATAACTTTCATATAGACATAAATCACACCACCTAATTTCATGGTGATCGGTCCATAATTGGTCATAGCCCCCATATAAGGCCCACTTCCGAAAATCAATCAAAAATATAAATTATTGATATTTTAAAAGAAAAATATTTTTACTCATTTACTTGGTGTAGGGTATTATAGGTCGGACTTGACCGACCATACTTTCTTACTTGTTTTTACATAAGAATTTGTTTAATTCTTATATTGAAGTATAATTTGGTGAAGGATATACAAGATTCAGACAAATATAGCTCTCGTACTTGTTATACACTTCACCTTCGTGAGAAGGTTATATAAGTTTTTCATTCCGTTTGTAATTTCCACAATATAATTTTCCGACCCTATAAATTATATATATTCTGGATCCTTATAGATAGCGGAGTCGATTAAGCCATGTACGTCTGTCTGCCTGTTTGTTGAAATCAATTTTCTGAAGACCCCAGATATCTTCGGGATCCAAATCTTTAATAATTCTGTCAGACATGCTTTCGAAAAGTTTCCTGTTTAAAATCAGCAAAATTGGTCCACAAATGACCAGGACAACCTCGATATTTGACCTATTTTTTATCTATATCTGTATTACTAAAGGTACGGTCATACATGACAAATATTTACTCAAAAAAGCGTAAACACTTTTTTTGCACAAATTTGTTTGACGTGTTTACTCTTACAAGTGTTTTATAAGATCAAACAGCATCAAATAAACTAAAACTATATTTTTTTTTTTTGAATCATTCAAAGTACAATATGTTTTTGGAAAAAATAACGGAATTCAAATATATTTTATTAAGTGGTTACGTCTTTTTCGTCAAATATTTGTCATGTGTGAGCCTACCTTAAGTCATTAATATAGGCAATATGGATATCTAATGATAGATATTTCAAAGACCTTTGTATATAAGACCATAGTAAGTTGGATCTACAATTGGTCAAAATCGGAAAAAATATTTTTTAACCCGAATTTTTTTTTTTGTTTCACCAAAAGTTTTTTTGACGCTAAAAAAAATTTGAAAAAAACAAAAAAAAAATTTTAAAATCTAAAAAAATGAAAAATTTTAAAAAACAATTCGAAAAACCTTTTCCAAAAAATTTTGTTTACCTAAAAATATTTAAAATTTTAATTTGAAGTATAATTTTGTGAAGGGTATATAAGGTTCGGCTAAATATAGCTCTCGTACTTGTTTTTATACTTGTTGGTAATGAACTTCTGCATTTAACACTGCTTTCTAGTGTATTTGACTGAACAACGAGATGATAGTGGTTGGTTAAACACCATTTGAAGCCATTGATTTTTTGCTGATATTATATTGATTTATATGTTTATGTTAAAATCATTATTAACTTACGATCAAATAAGTGGAGCAATGAGTAAGCAGCTGGACTTTCGAACACAAAACATTTTAATCATCTTCCTTTTAGCGTGATTTAAAATTTATACTAATTGCACAGTACTGTCCAGCTAAAATCCTAATGCTTAAATACAGTCTTACCTTATTCCTTATAATGTAGATTATACATTTAGTTTAGCTTACCTGTGATTAAAGTTAGAACTCTTCTCAGTATATCCTTCTTTTATAAAATTTACTTTATAAGAGAATAAAATATTTGTGGAAAAGTGTTTAATATATTCCAAAAATTTATTTTTAAGCTTTTCAATCTTAATTAATTTTTGTAATAACCTTAACATTTTAATACAAGACTAATACATCTTTTTATCATTTTAATTATGTCCAGTTTTTAAAATTAAACATAAAAATGCAAATCAATCAATATAATATCCACCACGAAATCATTACGAGTGAATAATATTCATCTATACTGGTATTCTAGAACTTATTCATCTCTAACAATTTGTAACCCTCAAAAACCAAGCAACTGCACATTTGTTTAGTTAACTCAGCAAACTAATATGCAAAATAACAAAGTAAACAGTGGGAGACAAAACTGCTCATATAAATTATGATTTTATTAATTCTATTTGGTAAGCATAACAATTTTCTTTTTTATACATAACTACATTAGTAAATGTAAAAAAGAAATGTGTCAGAATGACTTTGAAATCGATATGTATATGAGACACTTTTGTTACTCATTGTAGGTATCTATATGCTACATCGTAGTAGCGTGTACCTTAGAAATATAACAATAGATATTATTAGTTATTGTGCAGTATGCAAAGTTGTTAATGAATACAGGAAGGAAAAGAAGCGATTTCTAAACTACAAAATTTTAGTTTCAAATAGAAAATTGCTAACTGCACATGAAAAACAAGTAAGAAAGTATAGTTGGTCAAACCCCACCATATGATACCCTACACTGACTAAATAAGCAAAAATGTTTTTCTCTTAAAATTTCAATAATTAATTTTGGTGAGTGATTTTCGAAAGTGGGCCATATATGGGACCTATATATTCGGGTTCATTAATTCGGATTTTAAAATGAGTAGCTAATTCTTTAGTAAATTACTTGTTCACTTTTTCTAAATTATAACAAATTGTATTATACCCTCAAGCTCTATTAATTATTGTCAGTGAACGTGGCTGATTTGAAGTCAGACAGTGATTGACGCATTTATAAATTCCAACGATGTTTAACATTAATATAAGACGAACTCCATGTTTTTATTTCAATCAAACGTAAGTTTGCAATATTTTGTGTTTATAATTAGATTTATTAAATATTTTGCAACACTTACACACGCGGTTAATAACATCACTTATATATATTTTAAGATCATGTCATCCTCTCTCAATATCACATTCGACGACTGTTTCAAAATCACATTTGCCATTACTTTCTACACCACTTTAATCTAAATTAATATTTTGATTACCAATTGCGATTCTGCTAAAATTTCGCCAGCATATGTTCATTAAGTCCTTTTATTTTACTAAATAATAAATATTTTATTCAGTACCTTTTATTTTCATTGGTTCAAGTCCTACAATAAACATTTTGAAAGACTTGTTTTTAACTTCTTGCAGTAATATGTATATATTTATAGAAGCAGCTAGCGTCATCATCGGTCCACACTTCTTTAAGAACTACGTTGGCCAGGTCATCACTGTCAACGGCGAACGCTATAGGTCGATGACTATCAGCTTATTTTCGACTGCATTGGAGACCAACGACATGTGGTTTCAACCAGTGTTTAAAAAACTAGACTACAAGTAGCAGTAGCAACGAAAAAACACAAGTAGTCTAGTTAAAAAAATTAATAAAAACTCGGAGTCAATAATTACTACTACTACTGCTACCTTCACATTTTGGTAGCAGTAGTTGTAGTAGTACTAATAAAAGAAAAATTTAAAAGTAGCAGAGTAATTTATTTTCTATTGCTGCCTTAAAAAAGAAAAATTTTTGATGTAGCAGTCATTAATTTTTTATTAATTCTGCTACTTTTAAAATTTAGTAGTAATAGAAGTAGCAGTTGAGGTAGTAGAAGAAGTAGCAGTTGAGGTAGCAATAAAATAAGTCAAAAATAGAAAACTTCAGCCAAAAAAGTATATTATGTGTTGTTGTTGTGAATGTATATATGTGTAAGTTGGTCGTGTTGTAAACAAAAGTTCGGCTTTTTTGTTATACACACAGAAAACACGATCTTTCTGTTAGCAACACGAACATCTGAGACGAATAAAAACGAATAATTCTTTCAAACTCTCTCAAAACAAAAACAACACACAGTGTTTAATTCTGTCAATTTTGGTGTTATGACTGAAGATTTTCTTTTTTGACTACTTTTATTGCTACCTTAACTGCTGCATCAACTGCTACTTTACTGCTACCTTAAAAATTAAAACTCGATATAGAGCAGTAGCAATGATTTGTATTTTTATGCTACTACTCCATTTACAATTCATGTTTTATTACTACTGCTCTGTTAAGAGTTTTATATTTTGAAGGTAGCAGTAGTTTTAAAAAAACGAGAAAACGAAAAAAGACAAATGCTACTGCTACCGCTACATACACTTTTTTGAAGCAGTAGTTGTAGCAACAGTTAAAAATTTTTTAGTTATCGTAGCTTTTTAAACAGTGATTTCAACAGAACGGTGGACATTCTGCACTAGCTGTTTGAGGGCATGGTCATTTCACGTGGAGGTGATGTGACCTAGCCACCGAGATCGAGCGATTTCACCATCTTAGAATTTTTCTTGTGATGTTTTCTTAAGTCGCTGATCTATGCGAATAAGCTGCAAACCACAGCGGCCCTTAAAACTAACATAACATAAACCATCGGTCAAATTCCTAAGAGCCGACGAATCGTGATATATTAGGACATTATGACATGATGACAATATGACATGATAAGAGACCTTGTGAATTGATCAAATGTATAATTTGATATGTTGTAGAATTGATGTCAAAATCATCTATGTTACCAGTGGTAAGATTACAAAAACAACACATTAATTATACATTCTATTAATTCCTTTACAGCTCTGCCCTCAATGGCGTGCAAACAGAATTTTTTGTATGTAATTGTAAATTTTAGTACAACATTACCAGCTAGGCGGTCAACTTCTTAAACATTCATGCCATATTTTTATTCGAATACATACACAAACATTAACTGAAAAACATAGATACATATGTACCTATGTATGTAGTTGCTAACATGTATAAACACCTGTTAAAATTCTTTTTTAACAATCTTAAAACCAGGTTACAACTAAAAATGTCCAAGGGAAAATTTTATGACATTTACATACGTGTACATAAAAATACTTAAAAGTATATGTAGGATTTCATGTTAAAAGTAATATTTCTGAAATGAAAAAGGGAAATAAATTAAGATTTCATAAGAGTTGTTTCTATAAAGTAAGAATTCTAAGTAGCAAATTATTACCAAAAACCTAATTTTAGCTAAATACCGATTTTTATATGGAAATTAAGAGTTTGGTTTTCTATCATATATATCGCTGCACAGTGGGGCAGAATCAAATTTTTTGAAAATAATTCTGGCATTTCTAAACGGTTAGTTCGATCGGGATAAAATTTGACGTGAGCATAGGCAAGGAGTACTCGAGTTTAATTTATTAAAATGTAGTCTATATATGATCCAGGGGCGGCGCTATGGGGGCTCAAAGTAGGGTACCTTCGATATGTAAAATTTTTAAACATGTGAAATTTTTTTGTTTCCCCATCCGATTTCAAAGTTTTTTTATATTTTTGGAAAGCGCTTGGCTAGGTCTTGAAAAAACATGCTTGCGTGTGCTATTCATGCAAAGGCTCTATGTCCACTTTCTAAAAAAATTTAAATTTGTATGCAGTAATGTACAATAATTAAAAATACATTGATTAAAAACAAAAAAGTAATTTTTACAGGAGAGACAAAAAACAATCAAACTTTTTTTTGCGTAAAAATTTATGAATTCTGTAAACACAATTTTTTTATATATTTTTCTTTGTTTCTATGTGAATAAAAGCAAAATTAAAAAACAAGTAAGAAAGTATGGTCGGTCAAGCCCGACCATATATATAATGTACAGTTTATTTTATTTCGGAAAATACCTATTATACCCTGCACCACCATAGTGGGGAGGGTATTATGCGTTTGTGCAGGTGTTTGTAACGCCCAAAAATATAAGTCTAACACCCACCTTAAAGTATACCGATCGACTTAGAATCACTTTCTGAGTCGACTAAACGATGTCCGTCCCTCAGTCTGGCTGGCTGGCTCCACAAATTCCGCTTCAAATAAGTTTTATATATACAAAATTCATGTCACCAAATTTTGTTACGATCGGTCCATAATTAGTCATAGCTCCCATATAGACCCGCTTCCAAAAATCACTTTAACGTGCATAAATCGCTTAAAAATGTTGGTATACTCACAAAATTCAACATAGTAAACTTTCATATAGACATAAATCACACGACCTAATTTCATGGTGATCGGTCCATAATTGGTCATAGCCCCCATATTAGGCCCACTTCCGAAAATCACTCATAAATATAAATTATTGAAATTTTAAAAGAAAAATGTTTTTGCTCTTTTACTTAGTGTAGGGTCAAGCCCGACCATACTTTCTTACTTGTTTTTTAATTTTGCTTTTATTCACATAGAAACAAAGAAAAATATATAAAAAAAATTGTGTTTACAGAATTCATAAATTTTTACGCAAAAAAAAAGTTTGATTGTTTTTTGTCTCTCCTGTAAAATTTAAAAATATGGACTTAGAGCCTTTGCCTGTTATGCCAGCGATATGCTTGATTAGTCAACAAATTTTCATCGTATCAGAGTCAGCTGATAGTGTCTAATGTGTAAGTTACCTGCTCATATATAAATTTTAGAATTTGCATTGAAAATACACATTAACCATGAAATGTCCCATACTTGCCAGCCACATTGGTCATAGCTCGGTTATGCATAAAAGGAGCATTAAAGAAAATTCATTCAGTTTCAACATAAAAAGGCAACTATAAATGAATAAATGAGCATTCGTATAAAAAAACTCTTGGCTACACACAAACGTCACATTGATACTACGAAAACATTTAAATTCATGAACAAAAACCTTTAGCTTCATTTAGTATTTAAAAATAATGTAATAGAAAAAATACTTATAAAACCAGAAGCTATTCTAAGTTGAAATTTTCTTTTGAAAGTACAATCGTTTACATTTTACTTGTATGTAAAACCTGTCTGTAACACTAAACCAACAGGTAACACAAAATAAATATTAAATCTAACATCAACATTAAACAAGAGTATTGTTATAGAGCGGATACGTATAGAAAAGAGTCAGTTTATATAAAAACTATAAAAGGAATATGGAAAGTATAAGGAGTAACCAGTAAGTAAATTGAAATACAAACCATCATTTTCAAATATTAATGATGCTGAAAGAACAAATCAGACACTTGCTTTACCAGCTGGAATAGAAAAAACTAATTCACGGAATATTGTATTACCCACCATCAATAAGTAGTTTTGGCCTTCTATGGGGGCTAGATTCAGTTATGAATATTCTAGGGGGATTTTGTATGGGGACTAGGGAAAAATTTTACCCGATTTTCGCCATAATTTACAGTATAATTTCAGAGTACTTTGATGTAATTTGTGCAAAATATTATCAGGTTTGCCACATAATCAACGTAATTGCATATGACTGCTAAAACAGTATTCCGAGGAGATATCTGTATGGGGGCTAGGTGATATCATGGACCTCTATTGCCCATTTATTCAGTATTCAGAGTATTCAGCTAGCTAGCTTCTTTTTTTAGGCCCTATAATATTTTCAACAGACGGACGGTCATAGCTGGATCGTATTTAGGGATACAGAATATGTATATATTAAATTGGGTCTGCGACAAATATTTTAATGTCCTACAAACGGAATGACAAAATCAATATAACCCCCATCCTTGTTGATGGGGGCATGTTGTTTGTTTTAAATATGAAACCAATTATTTGTGTGATCATCATAAAGTTAATGGTGCTGAAAGTTACTTTAACATTAACATTTATTTTTATGGCACACATTTGCTTTTAATTCACAAAAAAATCACTAAAGGAAATGCTTCCTCAAAACTATCTACCATAAGAAAATAGACAACTGTTAAAAAAGAGGGTAAGCTCTCTATAGCTTATATTTTTTTTTGTAATTATTTCAACCAGTTTATTACCAAATGTATAATGTTGGAATTTATGTTAGCTTTTTTATATACAATTTTATTTTTAAGAACTTCTCATTAATAGACGCACAAGTCTCAAGGCCAGAAAAATCGTATGTAAATTATACCTAAATTTCTGAAAGAAAAAATGTTTTGTTATATTTACTCTTTTGAAGCTAATGTCTGGGATTTTTTTTTACAGAATTCCTTTAAAACAAATTGTTAATTTCTTTTTGTTGTTTGTTTTTTCACACACAATAGAATAGCATAGAACTGATAGGAGGATGGTTTTACAAGGATTTTCAATTTTCCAAAAAAAAAAATTTAATTTTATTCTAGATTTTCAAGTACAATAACCATTCTACTGTAAATAATAATGGTAATTTCGATGCGTGTAACTCTTTATAGAGAAACTTTAGCAAAAATACAATTTTAAAAAATATGTATTAAACAAAATCTGTTAATGGGACAAAGCACAGCAAAATATATTGATTGGATCTAAAAAGTCTGGCCTTTGAGAGAAATCTTGATGGTTGGAAAATAAAGTGGTTTTCAGGGATAAGATTATTTTGATTCCATTACACATCAAATTGAGACTTATGAAGGTATTATGCAAAGCTGGTCTTTGTTTTGCCTTCATTTCAAGAATGTTTTTAGCTTTCGTTGCAGAAAAACTAAAAATTGGTATTTTATCTCAACGTAAATAAGTCTCCTGATCCAGATGGAATACCAGCGATCTGCACTTTCCATAATTATGGAGAGACTTGTAAAATATTTGGAGTCCAACAATTTACTTAACGACCGCTAGTATGGCTTTCGTCGAGAAGGCTCTACCAGAGACTTCATAACTTTCTATCGGCAAAATGGTATCGTTTCATTTACCGCATTGGCGAAAGTAAAGTGGTGGCTCTAGATATTTCCAAGGCATTTGATAGATTGTGGCATGATGCTCTTTTATCAAAACTTATTGCTTTTGGTGTTGGTAATAACTTCTATCGATTTAAAAATATCGAGCTTTCTTAAAGATCGAACTAGAGTTGTTATAAATGGGATCTCATCAAACGAGTTCAAGATAAATTCAGGTGTACCGCAAGGCTCAGTTATTTCTCTCTCTTCCTTATTTTTCTAAACGACGTTCTTCATCAAACTTCCAACCCTATCTATTCTTTTGAAGATAACAGCAATATTTTCCATTCAGTTATAGACCAAGCCTATCGGATATTGGGGCAATGAGGCAAAACATGAATGATTTCCTTAATCGGGATCTTGTGACAAATTCTGACTAGGGTCGTGCTGTCAGTCAGTATTGCATGTTGACACAAAATGAACGACAGATCATGTCGTTTCATCTGTATTTATGAATGATGTAAATATTGTGGAATCAGAAGCTCTTGATGTTCTGGGCATGAGAATATAATGTGATGTCCGCTGGTCTACACACATTTTTCATGTGTCGAAAAATTCATTCAAGCGTCGCGGTTTTTCTAAAACGGTGTAGGAATTACTTCACTCCATCTAATCTCGTCACTATTTACACCACCTATATCCAACCGAAAACAGAATACCAACTCAATGTGGGTTGCGTTTCACTGTTCTATTGGTACTACAATCGATGGTATTCTAATGAAGCTTGAGAGCTTGTTGCTGATACCCGCAGATTTTTATGTAATAAGCGTTTTTCATCAAGAACACGTCCTTTTGTGGACGATTGGCCAGTGGACCGCTCAACACCCTACAGGAAATTTTTTTTCTTTAGTCGTACTGTCCGCATGTGTATCAAACTTCCCGCTGAATACTTTCCTGTCACTTTTAATGTTCAAATCGAATGTACAACAACAATACTCCTCCCTTCCATAACCTATTTTTTTAGTTGCAACACAATACTTTGCTGGTCCAAGGAGAGAAAAAATATTTTATTCTTCTATTATTTAATTTAATTTATGAGAAGTGACTACAACCATTTATTTCGTTTTATCATTTCATAAACTTCGAAAATCAATTTTTCAAACATCACTAATTTACTCTATTTTTATACCCTTCACCATGAGTGGCAAGGACCCAGCAAAAACTTTACTTACAAATAAGCCGAAAAATAAGGGGAATTTGACGATTCGACTACTTATTTTTCTACTGAAAGAAGTCATTATTTTTGTTCGCGATGTCCCAAAAGTAATCCTTTATATTTTGGTCGGAAATAAGTTGTTTTGTTAGTAGAGTTATTTATACAATTTTGTATTTGCAATGAAGAAATAAAAAAAAAATAAGTCGCAGCTACGAGTCGAACCACCAACCATCCGTTTGCTAGTCTGTTGTTGTACTCACCACACCACTG
Source organism: Calliphora vicina (assembly GCF_958450345.1). Taxonomy (NCBI): domain Eukaryota; kingdom Metazoa; phylum Arthropoda; class Insecta; order Diptera; family Calliphoridae; genus Calliphora; species Calliphora vicina. The sequence goes on along the minus strand of NC_088782.1, from coordinate 28,359,771 downwards.
CTTAGTTATTTCATTGTGCGTCAAATAATGGTTTTCACACAGTAATGCAATATTCTTTTCTGTTTTTCTAAAAATAAACATGCAATAAAAAAATGGGCAAATTGAAAAAAGTAACAGTTTTTTTGTTTTGTTTGTTTATTTTGTTTTTTTAGACTTTACTACTTAAAAAGTAAGTTATAAAAAAAGACATTACTTGTAGCTTTGTAAGCGAAGTTTTTGCTGGGGATATACATTAGAGTGACAGCCGATTTTTTTTTTTTAGATTTCAAAGAGTGCCGGGTGGAATATTGTGACACTAGGCCTAAATGTTAAGTGCTGAAAATTTGAGCCAAATCGGGCAACGATTTCTGGACGCGCATCGAGGTCAAAGTTCAGATATATGCAAAATTTTACTGTTAATATGGAATAAATAGGTGAAACTCGTTAACTTTCTGCATTTTTTTCTAGAAATATGTAGATTTATTTATATTAATGAATATTACATTAAAAAAAAAATTTTGGAAATTAACCCTGTATCTCCTTTGGTTCAAAATGACCCAAAAACTGTATTATCGCCAAAATTAGAGAAAAATGCAAATTTTTCAGTTTTTGAAAAAATTTTGCTACTAAATAAATGCTTTTGCAATTGAATGCAAAAGAATCGAAATATGTACGTAATTATCGTTGTAATGAGATATAAATGACAAAATTTGATTAAAAAATGTTAAAGTTATTACAAATTCGCCAGACCATTAACGTGTTTCAGGCCACTTGAACAAAAAATTTAGAAAAAAAATTAAGAAATTTCGAGAAAAATTAAAATAAAAGCTCATTTCTACTTAAAATATGTCCATATGTACTTGTATATGAGTTTTTGTCTTCGTAGGATACCGTTAACCTATTCGCAGGTATGGCCAAAAAAAATAATTTTTTTAACGGCTGTTTCAAAACTCCATTTTCAAATTTTTAAAAATTTTGTTAAACAAATTTCAGATTTTTTCGATCATCACATTGGGGTTTATTGAGATCAAAATAGGGAATAAAAATATGAAAAAATTATGTCAATACCTCTTACAGTTTTTCCGTACCTGCGATTTAAATTTTGCGTTTTTCAAGAAAAAATAATTTTTTGTCCATATTTAGGCGAATGAGTCCAATTTCCTTACTGTTATACATTTTATTAAATTTTAATTTCATACTATTATAACCCTGGTAATTTTAAATATGGTCTGAAAGTTTTACTAAAATCGGAAAACGATAACCTTTAAATCGTGAAGGTCAAAGGTCAAATTTTTCAATATTTGGAATTTCTAATGAAAAGATAGCGAAATGTTATATATTTTTGGGCCGATTTTCATGAAACTTGAGGAAAATATATATTGGGGTCTAGCATTTACAACAACAGTGCAAAAATTAATTTTAACCTTTAAGAGGACTTGGGGTCAAAATGGTTGTGTTTTGCGTGATTTTAAAAGTTGAGGGTAATTTGGAGCCCAAGTGCTGCTAAGGGTTAATTTCCATTTTTGTGCTTTTATTTTAAATTCTTGACTTTATGTTATACTTTCCTTAAGTTACATTAAAATCGGCCCAAAAATATATAACATTTCGCTATCTTTTCATTAGAAATTCCAAATATTGAAAAATTTGACCTTTGACCTTCACGATTTAAAGGTTAACGTTTTCCGATTTTAGTAAAACTTTCAGACCATATTTAAAATTACCAGGGTTATAATAGTATGAAATTAAAATTTAATAAAATGTATAACAGTAAGGAAATTGGACTCATTCGCCTAAATATGGACAAAAAATTATTTTTTCTTGAAAAACGCAAAATTTAAATCGCAGGTACGGAAAAACTGTAAGAGGTATTGACATAATTTTTTCATATTTTTATTCCCTATTTTGATCTCAATAAACCCCAATGTGATGATCGAAAAAATCTGAAATTTGTTTAACAAAATTTTTAAAAATTTGAAAATGGAGTTTTGAAACAGCCGTTAAAAAAATTATTTTTTTTGGCCATACCTGCGAATAGGTTAACGGTATCCTACGAAGACAAAAACTCATATACAAGTACATATGCACATATTTTAAGTAGAAATGAGCTTTTACTTTAATTTTTCTCGAAATTTCTTATTTTTTTTTCTAAATTTTTTGTTCAAGTGGCCTGAAACACGTTAATGGTCTGGCGAATTTGTAATAACTTTAACATTTTTTAATCAAATTTTGTCATTTATATCTCATTACAACGATAATTACTCACATATTTCGATTCTTTTGCATTCAATTGCAAAAGTATTTATTTAGTAGCAAAATTTTTTCAAAAACTGAAAAATTTGCATTTTTCTCTAATTTTGGCGATAATACAGTTTTTGGGTCATTTTGAACCAAAGGAGATACAGGGTTAATTTCCAAAACTTTTTTTTTAATGTAATATTCATTAATAGAAATAAATCTACATATTTCTAGAAAAAAATGCAGAAAGTTAACGAGTTTCACCTATTTATTCCATATTAACAGTAAAATTTTGCATATATCTGAACTTTGACCTCGATGCGCGTCCAGAAATCGTTGCCCGATTTGGCTCAAATTTTCAGCACTTAACATTTAGGCCTAGTGTCACAATATTCCACCCGGCACTCTTCAAAATTTTAACAAAAATTTTTTTCCATACAACTGATTGTCACTCTAATATACATATGGGGCATTTCATGTCAAGTGAACCAACTTTTGAAATCGATGTCTTCCGATCGGGATGAAATTTGCACCAAGGTTAGCTCTATTGGATAGTAACTCAGACACCATTTTTCAACAACATCGGTCGAGAACTCTCTGAGTTATAGGGGGTAAAATTTTGACAATTTGGTCAAACAGGGGTTTTTTCTTATCCATGTAACTTATTACCTATTGTTCTTAGCAAAATGTGTCCCAAATAGTATAGATAGCTATTTCTTCGATCTTTCGAAAAAAAATATTTAAAAAAAAAAATAAAAAATTTTTAATATTTTTTTTCCGAAATCAAAAACTTTTTTGACTTTTTTTTAAAATACGTCCTTTTTTTTTTTTTTTTTTTTTCTTAAAATAAAGTTTAGATATTTTCCTTGAACACCTACTTGGTCGCTTAGTGGGATGCGAGTGGGATATCTATCAAAATAAATATTTTGTAACTCAAAACATAAAATTTTTGACTTTTTTTGCAAAATCAAAAACTTTGTTGACTTTTTTTTTTCAAAATGGACCCTTTTTTAATCTTTTTTTTTAGGTCAAACAAAAGCTTAGATATTATCCTTGAAGACCCTTTTGGTCGCTTAGTGGGATGCGAGTGGGATATCTATCAAAATAAATATTTTTTAACTCAAGACTTACAATTTGTGACTTTTTTTTTTGCAAATACGATTTTTTTTCCAAATGGGCCCTTTTTTAAAATTTTTTTTGTAGTCAAAAGAAAGCTTAGGTCCATTCCTTTAAGATATTTTTAGTCCCTTAGTGGGATGCGAGTGGGATATCTATCAAAATAAATATTTTGTAACGCAAGACATACAATTTTTTATTTTTTTTTTGCAAAATCAAAATTTTTTTCCAATATGGGCCCTTTTTTAATTTTTTTTTTTGCTCAAAAGAAAGCCTAGGTCCATTCCTTTAAGATATTTTTAGTCCCTTAGTGGGATGCGAGTGGGATATCTATCAAAATAAATGTTTTAACACAAAAATTGTATATAAGTTTGACATTATATATATATATATAAGTTTGACATTCCGTTTGTAATTTCTACATTTTTCATTTGCGAATCTACAAAGTATGTAGCCCCCAAATAACTTACAAACATGATTGATGCATCAATATATTGGGAATTCTTCCGGCTCAGTTGCTATTTAAAATCGAGAAAATTGGACCACAAAAGACTGAGATATAAGGAAAAAACTGGGACAACCTCGATTTTTGGCCCCTTTTTGATCTATATCTGGATTACTAAGTCAATAATATAGACAATGATAGATATTTCGAAGTCCATTACATTGCATGTATATAAGGCTATACTAATTTGGAACAACAATGGGTCAAAATCGTGAAAAATTATTTTTAACCCGATTTTTTTTTTGTCAAAATCTTTTTACTATAAATTTAAAAAAAAAAATAAGTTAGGTTTGGTTCTCTTACTTGTTTTTTGTGGAGTTAGGCATTTCAGCTTCTGACATCCATATATACTCTGGATAGTTATAGATAACGGATAGTTATAAAAAATTATTTTTAACCCGATTTTTTTTTTGTCAAAATCTTTTTACTATAAATTTAAAAAAAAAAATAAGTTAGGTTTGGTTCTCTTACTTGTTTTTTGTGGAGTTAGGCATTTCAGCTTCTGACATCCATATATACTCTGGATAGTTATAGATAACGGAGTCGATATTGGCATGTCTGTCTGTCTGTTGAAATCAGCTTTCCAAAGCTCCCATAAAAACTTACAAAAATGATTAATACATCAATATATCACCTTCAGGGTATATATAAGGTTGTCATTCCGTTTGTAATTTCTACATTTTTCATTTCCGACCCTATAGAGTATATATTAGGGATGCCAATCCCGAAATCCCGATCCCGAAAATCCCGGGATTTTTCGGGATCGGGATTTCCCGAATCCCGGGATTTGTGAAAAAGAATCCCGGTATTTTTCGGGATTAACAAATCCCGAAATATTATGAGATTTTTGATATTTTAGGAAGATTTTTGAAGCACCCAAAATACTTAGAAATCTAAATTTCAGCATATTTATAATACTAATCTCGCTTCAAATCCAAACGCAGCCAGATTTTTTCATTTGAATCAGGGAGCAGCACGTCTCCCTTGCATTGACAGGCTTTTACACAATTTACACTTTTACGAAATTTATGTTCAAGTTATTTTCTGAAGGGGACTAGGGGCAAATGTAGTCCGATTTCCGCAGTACTATACAGTATAATTTCTGAGTACTTACAACTTATTTTGTGCAAAATTTTATAAGGATTGCCGCATAATCAATATATTTATGCCTGCTCAAACAGTACTCCGGGGGACAATTGTATGAAGCTAGGGGAAATCATGGACCATTTATTTTAATTTAATGCATTAGTTTTGGATTTGTTATATTTGTACTTAAATATATTAATGAAATCAATAGTTTTTATTGTTGAATTTGATGTTTTTGACGTTTAACTAAAATCCCGAAGTCCCGAAAAATCCCGAAATCCCGAAAAATCCCGGGATCCCGAAAAATCCCGGGGTCCCGAAAAATCACGGGATCCCGGGATTTACATTTCTAAAATCCCGAATCCCGGGATTTGTAAAACCCAGTCCCGTTTGGCATCCCTAGTATATATGTATATTCTGGATACTTATAGATAGCGGAGTCGATTAAGCCATGTCCGTCTGTCTGTTGAAATCAATTTTCTGAATACCCCAGATATCTTCGGGATCCAAATCTTCAATAATGCTGTCAGAGCTGCTTTCGAGAAGTTTGCTATTTAAAATCAGCAAAATCGGTCCACAAATGTCTGATATATGAGGAAAAAAACAGGACAACCTCGATTTTTGACCTATTTCAAAGACCTTTGCAATGACGTATATAAAACCATAGTAAGTTTGACCTACAGTGGGTCAAAATCGGAAAAATATTTTTTAACCCGATTTTTTTTTACCAAAAATTTTTTTTCGCTAAATATTAAAAAAAAAATTAAAAAATCCAAAAAAAAAATTTCAAAAAAAAAAATTTTATTTAAAAAAAAAACAATTCGAAATTTTTTTTCCAAAAAATTAAAAAACTGCAAAAAAATAAATTTGGTTTACCTAAAAATATTTAAAATTTGTATTTTGAAGTATAATTTGGTATAATTCGGCTGTGACGAATCTTATATACCCTTCAAAGTCATTAACTTAGACAATGTGGACATCAAATGATAGACATTTCAAAGATCTTCTTTCCAACGAAAATGTTTGTCTCCAAAATTTTTTTTATAAAATTGTTTTCGTATTTATCTTAAAGAATACTTTGGTGAAGGGTAAATAAGAATATAGCAACTATATAAAAAGTACATTAATTTCTATTCTTATTCAATTAGAATTTTTATCAACTCTTGAAAAATTTAAAGACTTAAGTATTACTTTACTAACTTTTTACCATTTCCAATGTTATGTATTCTTTTTTGAGCCTTGTATCACAATTAACGAATGTACATTTATTACCACGAAACGTGCTTTTCTTAAATCTATTAAATTATGCCCCTTTTTAAGAAAAAAGAAAATTGTATACCAATACCTCCTTCCAAATCAACGATTGCATAGTAATTGATTAGCCTCAATATTCATCATTCATGTAAATAAAATCGAAAGATTGAATGCAGTCGACTGTAAAGCAAACATACGCATTATTGGCAAACACTCCTTATCAAAATATCATTGACTTTATCACAAACATAATCAAATATCAAATGAATTATTAATCTAACCACGTACATGGATGCAAAGGCAAAATGTTTAATGTTTTTACAGGTTTTTCTTCGTTGTTACATGGTTTAGATTACAGTCATTGTTGAAAACAATATTAGAAATTCCTTTCATTAAGTTGAGATGAGAACAACTCTTGAGGGAATTTGTGGTTCATTAAATTTTCTATGGTACACATACTCATATCTATATTCAACATATGTTTGCATATAGGATTTTTACCTAAGAAATTTATGTATCAAGATTTTTCTTCAGTTTTCTCAAAATCTTACTTAAACTTATTCAAACGAACATTTTTTAAGGGCAAAATACCAGACAAACATACAAACCTATTTAGATGTTGACAAAAGATTTCATGTTCTTTTTTTTGATAACTTTTTACAACTGTTAAGGGAAATACAATTTGAAGTGTTTAAATACTCTAAAGAATTTTGTCTAAATGTTAACATGCCTACACATGCGATTAAAACTTACAAGTATTTCCTTTATTTCTTAGATAAACTGCTGTATTTGTATTAAAGTGTTTCTACAAAAGGCTACTTATTCCAGGAAAATAATAAAGTTTTTTTTTTAGAAAAACGAAGAAATCCAGCCAAATCCCAAAAGCATGCCAATTATTTAGAAATATTTTTCTAATACCTACAATATACTAGATTTTGTAATGATGTGTTAAAAGTTCTTTAATAATGATTTTATTGATTTCAATATAACTGAATTTTGTACTATTTGTTGAAGACATGAAGCGGAATTCCTTGTATACCGGTATATTTTTGCTGATGTGATACACACAAGTTTAAAAGATAATTGAATGTGAATCTTTTGAATCCTATACAAAGTGTTAAGGTGAAAAGCTCCTCTAAATAATGGTTGTTTAAGATAACAATGGAAATGAACAGTTTTATATTTTATCTAGTCATTCCAATTATACAACACATTTTCAATAGTTTCCAATTTTATGAAGCTGTAATTGTAATTCTAACTTTGTGTTCTATTGATTTTGTCATTCCGTTTGTAACACCTCAAAATATTCATTGCAGATCCACAAACGTATATATATTCTGGGTTCTCATAAGATTTTAAGACAATCTAGCTAGCTAGTCCGTCCGTCTGTCTGTCTATTGATAAAACGATAGGACCCAAACGAAAGCTGAAATTTTCCACAAATACTCTCTCCTGATAAGCTTACGAAATAAACTCCACGATTTAGAAAGAAATATAACCCCACAATCGATTTTTGATCTCTTTAACCAAGTTCATCACCACTTCCAAGCCTTTTATATTTTCTTCTTGGACCAGACCTCATTGGATGACCCTTACTCATGCAAAGCATTGTCTTGGAACTAGGAAAATAGGTTATGGGAGGGAGAAATGAGAAACTAGTGTTTGTGGACATACGATTTGAACTTTCCTATGTTGAAAATGACACGAGAGTACGGCTAAAGAACGAATTTTCCCTGCAGGGTGTTGAGCGGTCCACTGGCCAATCATCCACAAAGGGATGTTTTCTTTATGAAAAACGTTTATTATGTAAAAATCTGCGGGTATCAGGAACAAGTTGTCTAATTTCATCAGAACACATTCCAGTGCAGTACCGATATAACAATGAAACGCAGCCCACATTTCGTCGGTGCTCCCATAGAACTGGATACCGTACTGTCACCAATAATCACATTCTCCTGTATGCGGTCTAGAGGCTCAAAAATAGACTTTGAAGCACCGGCCCATACATGGGTGTTGTACTGCACTTTCGGTCGGTTATAGGTGGTGTAAATAGTGAGGAGATCAGATGGAGTGAAGTAATATCTACACCGTTTCAGAAATTCGAGACACTTGAATGCTTCTTTAGACACTTGGAAAATGTGTTTCGACCAGCGGACATCACATTGTATTCTCATGCCCAGAACATCACGAGCGTCTGATTCCACAATATTTACATCATTCATAAATACAGAAGAAGCAACATGCAGCACCAAGTCTTACGAGCGTTGAATGCGTCCCCATTCAGAAATTGTTACAAGGTCCCGATTAAGGAAATCATTCATGTTTTGTCTCATCGACCCAATCTCCGACAGGCTTGGTTTATAACTGAATGAATATGAATGGCAAATGTTGCTGTCATCTGCAAAATAATAGATAGGGTTGGAAGTTTGACGTAGAAGGTCGTTTAGAAAAATAAGTAATAGAGTAGGAGATCTCTTTTGATGAGATCCCATCTATAACAACTCGTATAGTGCGATCTGTAAGAAAGCTCGATATAAATCGAGAGAGTTATTACCGACACCAAAAGCAATAAGTTTTGAAAACCGTGCACCATGCCACACTCTATTTAACGCCTTGTAAATATCTAGAGCCAAAATGGTGGCTCACCAAAACTGTGAATAACACAACACTATTTTGCCGATAGGAAGTCTAACAAGTTTACTGTAGAGCGACCTCTACGAAAGCCATACTGCTGGTAGCTGAATAGATTTTTGGACTCTATATATTTCACAAGATGGTAAATAACCATACTCTCCATAACTTTGGAAAGTGAAGAACAAATTGCTATTGATCGATAATTTTCAGGGTTGTTAGCCTCTCCCTTTTTAGGAATTGGCTTTACATTAGCAACGTTCCAACATGCAGGAAATTTGCCGCTACGATATAAAAAGCTGAAAAGGTTAACGAATGGGCGACCTTAAAATTACTCAAGTCAACCTAACCATTTTGTTCAAATATTTTTAAATACAAAGAAAACTGTAATTTTCCATTTGAGGAAGTACCTTCATCTTGCTTATTATAGGGGGGTGTTAAAAGTCATCAGTTTTTTTTTTTTTTTTTCATAAAAACCAAATTTATTTTAATAATTTTTTTTACTACTTACAAGTATGACTCTTACAAATCAACATTAAACTTTGCCAACATTCATTTAACTCCTATAAAGCGTCCAACATATCACAAACAACAACAAACAATGTAAATAAAAAAGCAGCTGAAAATTACAACCGCACATTTATACTTATGAAGTAATAACTGTAATTTAGATTCTTCTCAAACACCCCCAAACATACACACACAAAAACTGAAATGAAAAAAAATCAGGAGGAGACATACAAGATTTAAAAAAAGAATCTTTAGGCATTAGGGTGGCTTCAAAAATGATTAACATATAACTAATAATGAGTTGGATTTCAACAAGACTTTCAAATAAATATTATGATTAATAGAAAATCCTTTTTATCACTTATTTCTGGCTTGATTAATCGATCATTTAATGTTTATCATTTAATTTATCAGCTTATGGTATCTACACAGAGAAAATAGATTCATAGTAGCAACTGAGTTTGTTGCCAATCGAATGATTCGGTTGCACTTATAGAAATATAGATATTGTGTGTTCGATTCAGAAGTGGTGATTTTGACACGGAAGACAAAGATCGCCCAGGCCAACCAAAAAAGTTTGAAGACCAAGAATTAGAGGCATTACTCCATGGATATTGCTGTAAAACTCAACAAGAGCTAGCAAAATCAATGTTAAGGTAGGATCACACGATTGCCGCAATGCACCAATTTTATACAATTTTTATTGTGCTGAATTGATGCCCAATAAAGAAATTGTCGCAATCAAATTCTCTGCAGTCACATGATTGCCTCATCGTACATAAAGTTGATTGTCGTAAATTGACGCAAAACGGCTTAGTGGCAATAATTGCCGCATTCCAGTCACACGATTGTTCTAGTATATGGCAACTTTGAGAAACAGCTGTTGTGCTAGATTTGTTTTGCTTACAAAAATATAAATAATTTTAATATATTTGTGGAAAAATGAGTTGTTCATTAAAAAAAAAGAAAATTGCGTCGGCTGTAATTATCGTGTGTGCACTTGAAGACGAAAAAAATGAAAAAAAGAAATCGTAAAAGAAGTATGTGGGTCCGAGAGTGGCTCACAAAAATAAGTACTGATGGCGCATATAAAAAAACATTAATGGAGTTTCGAGAAGTAGAAAACCAAAACTTTTTGTTCAAAAAAAAGCCTGCTCGCGTTTGTTCCTATCCTATCTTTATAGTCTGGGATAGAGTATTCCCAAACACAAGGGTGTTCTTCTACAGCTTGAATTAAACCATTAATGGTACTGTAGGTCCAAGATGATGTTACACTTGGTTTTTTCCTTTTTTTTGGCACAGGTGTTTGTGGTTCATGAGCGAGGGAGCAGTAAACCAATTCATTGCTCATGCCATCAAATTCTATCCATAATAAAACTGCAAGTAAATTATAAATTTTAATATACATATACAAGAATAAAAACTTATTTTACTTACGAAAATAAATGCTGCAACAAAAAAACATTGATTTAAAAAATTATTATTGGCGCGTATTGTCGTCTTTAATTGCCGCACTAGAACACAATAAATATTGGTGTTTTTTAACGTTTTTATTGGTGCATGGTTGCCTATCAAGCGTTCACATGATTGTCGCACCAGGGTTGCATTTGATTGGGCCAAATAAGCACAATATTGTTGTGGTTTGACATATGAGCCAATAAGTTGTGAAATCACACGATTGACGTATAAAATATACCAATAATTGGTGCATTGCGGCAATCGTGTGATCCGGCCTTTAGCTACTCAAGCAGCAATTTCAAAAGGTTTGCAAGCAGCCAGTTTCATCCAAAAGCCTATCAAACGAATTTACTCTGTGAGACCTGGAAAAACGATTTTTGATGTCCGAAATGATGTTTTACGCTCTTAAAGAAAACCATTTTTGCACCGAATTATTATATGCGATGAAAAATAGATCCATAATGATAGCCCTATGTGTAAGAAATCGTACGTGATCGTACGGCCAACCAGCCGAATCGACACCAAAGCCAAATATCCATGAAGCTAAGGTAATGCTCTGTATTTGAGAACCTGTACCGAACGCAACTGATTCGTTTGAAGCGAGCATTTGCCGAAAAAAAGCCCAGAATATGCGGAAGGACATGAAACCGGAATATTCCATCATGGGAAGTTTTGCATTTCGATCGATGCACCACTACTCTTTCTCTAGGATACGCTTCACTTTGGATCGAGTATCCGATATTGGTTTTATTCGTTCTTGGTCACAAATACAGTGGTGGCCACCAATTTAAGACAAATACTTGAATTTTTTTCATCAACTGCATTTTATGTGCGATAGAGCCAAAATAAAAGGACCTCTAAGGGTATTAAATTTATTATTAATGTTTCTAGTTTCTGAAAAATGTTTGGAAAAATCGTGGCCAATACTTTGAATAGATTTATATTGTACAAATGTTTCAAAATTAAAGCTAAAAATTAGGAAAACTCCCGTAGTTTTAAGGTACACACCCAATACTTAGTACATAAAACTAAAAACTAAATTCTGCATTTCCAAAAATAACTTTTGATGATAATATTGTTACGAAATTGTACTTGAATTCAAATATAACGATTTTAAAGGCTTATAAGTTGCATAATGCTATTTGAAAGCAGTGCCTCTCAAACTCTAACATATCTGTGGGCATTATCAACATTAAATAAAAGCTTTGAGTTGATCATTGATCATTAGTATGGCAACGCTGAATGTTTGCCAGCTTTGACAGATAAAGAACATTGTAGAAAAATCACCAGAGATGGCGTATGCTCTAGGCTTCGAAAATACGAGCTTTGACAGTTAAAGAACAATCTAGAGTGCAGATGGCAGTGTTATAAATAGTGGCAGAGGTTGCAGTCGTTAGTGAGTTTATCAGAGACGCTATTCTAATAAACATCATCTAAGTGCCTTAAAGTGTGCTGTATTTTTCAAGTGAATTCGTGTGCATTATAAAGTGTGTCTGGATTTCTGCGAATTTATAAACGTGTATAAAAAATACTGAGTGACTATTTAATTCTGTTGTTGTACATTTTAAATAAATAAAGAGTTGTTACAATTTTCAAACTATTAAACGGCTTTTAATTGCAATCAAAAGTATCCGGTTTATTTAAAGGAAATAAACCAACGTTTTGAAAAGGTTAAAACGTAACATTATTGTTACTTTGATCACAATATGATATCATTTGTCCATCATATGTTTTTATTGTATCATACATATGATTATGTTGGATAATAATATGTTTTCATTGAATCATAATATGATTACTCCAAAACATAGTATGATTATGTATATAATATGATATTTTATGATACCAATAATGATCATAATATGTTTGGACTACAATCATAAATCTTATCATAATATATTGCTCTTAGATTATGTTTACCACAACCATGTTTTTTCCCAGCCTGTAGTATTTTAAAACAAAAATTATGTTTTAGTTAAGATTATCTACAAAAATGTTCTTGGGTTCCATATAGTCGAAACCGCCCTATTAAGTATTTGTTACACGAACAGAAAAAAATCCTAAAGTTTTATAAACTTTTTTTGTTGTTGCTTTGTTGTCATTAAGCTACATACTTGTATTATTTTTACAGACACTTTTAAAGAAAGAAAAACATGCCACACACTCACACCCCATAAATTAGATTGAACAAACCAGCAGTTTTTAAAGTAGGAATTACCAACTGTTTACCTGCTATATTATAACTCTACTAAGAAAGATATTGAGTTGCTTTGTGGTCTTGAATCTGGAATGAAAAATGTTTAACATACAATACTGAAACTTGGTGCAGAATGGATATATGTTTTTATATTTGGCTTTGGCGTTCAAAGTTTCATTGAATCTATCTAGTAATTTAAACACATTTTTGCGAAATGTTGGATATTTTTTTATTTAAAAGACAAAGTGGTTCGTTCATTTTTTAGATACCTGTACTGCTAGGTCTGCAGCAATGAGGTATTTGTTAAGAAATTATTGTTATGAAGCTTTAATGTAAATTTCAGAATACAACTGTGCCTTAGCCAATGTAACTGTAATAATTTTTATGAATATTTTTGCAAGCACACATCCATACATCCAAAGATACATAGATACATAATTTAGTAGTTGAATGTTTTATCTTAAACGTTTTTTACGACAAGTGTCATTTAACGCTTGAGAGCAGAAAATGAAGAAGTAGTTGAAAACGAAAGAATTATTCCATCTCAATGTTATATTTATTATTTGTTATTTTGTCAGGAAATTTTTGTTTGCATATGTTTTACTTGAGTAGCAGATTATACTACTTACACACAAACACTCAGCTAAATACTCATGCTTACATATGTATATTGGGGTGGCTCTTATTTTGTACATTTGTGAGTTTCGGTATTCCCAAGGTCTAAAATTATTCTTTGTCATCTAAAAACCATATGACAAACATTTCAAAATTGAAATATAAATACATATTGTTACGAAATTGTACTTGAATTCAAATATAACGATTTTAAGGGCTGATTTAAAGGTAGCATAATGCTTTCAAATAACAGTGCTGTAATAGCAAACTGTAACATATCTGTGGGCATTATTAAATAAATGCTTTCAGTTGACCATTGATCGTAAGTTGGCAACGCTGTTTGCTGCGACCGTATATTCGATTTCGAATATTCAGTTAAAGAACATTGTAGAAAGTACACCACAGATGGCATATGTATTAGTAAGATCTAGAATATTCGAACTTTGATAGTTAAAGAGCAATCTAGAGTGCAGATGGCAGTGTTATAAATAGTGGCAGAGGTTGCAGTCGTAGGTCAGTTTATCAGAGACGCTATTCGAATAAACATGAACTGAGTGCCTTAAAGTGTGCTGTATTTTTCAAGTGAATTCGTGTACATAATAATGTGTCTGTATTTCTGAGCATTTATAACGTGTATAAAAAACATTGAGTGACTATTTAATTCTGTGGTTGTTGTATATTTTAAATAAATAAAGAGTTGTTACAATTTTCAAACTACTAAACGGCTTTTATTTGCAATCAAAAGTATCCGGTTTATTTAAAGGGAAGTAAACCAGCGTTTTGAAAAGGTTAAAACGTAACAATCATCTTACTTCTGACACCAATTGTTACGCTTTAACCTTTTCAAAACGCTGGTTTATTTCCCTTAATAAACCGGATACTTTTGATTGCAAATAAAAGCCGTTTAGTAGTTTGAAAATTGTATGGCCCACAGATATGTTACAGTTTGCTATTACAGCACTGTTATTTGAAAGCATTATTTTTATTTTTATTTACTTTTAAATCAGCCCTTAAAATCGTTATATTTGAATTCAAGTACAATTTCGTAACAATATCTTTTATTGTATTTTTTTTTTCATCACAATATTAGCCGCAGAACCATATTTCTATATATCGCTCATTTGCTGCAACAACTTCATAATTCAAAAAAAGTAGTTTCCAGAAAAACGGCTTTGAATGTTTTATGTCATTTTACTATTTCTTAAATAAATTTTCAACAAATCATGCGATTTCAGAAATAAAACCTGATTTAAATAGTAGATATTAATATCTTTCTAATCTGTATTTAACCAAAATTCTTATTTGTCAACTATACGAGAAAACATGAATTTTAATTTTGAAAAAACTCTCATATAAAAAATAATTTACTTTTTTTAAAACTGATAAAACTACATGAACGACTACATAACGGCGCATAGTTTGTATTACTCAGTTCAAAACACCCGGATTTTGAGTTATGACGTTGTTGCAGCAAATGAACGATATATTCTTACGATATTGTATTTGCATTCAAATATAACGGTTTTAGCGGCTGGTTTAAAGTTGTTTTTCAACCTATCTATCTCTGGAGACTTCTAATTGTGGACAATATTGTTTACCGGCCGATTAATAGCAGTTAACATAACTGTGGACATTATTAACATAGCATTAAATAAAAGCTTTGAGTTGATCATTGTAGAACTATCATGAAGCTACTAGAAGGAAGTTGGCGCTATGTACAAGTAGTGGCTACGGTTGCAGACAGCGTTTTAGTTTATCATAGAAAAATATAAAATAAAGTCTAGTATTTACAATAATAGCACAAAAATGGAAATTAACTTGGGGTCAAAATGACTGTGTTTTACGTGATTTTAATAGTTCAGGGTCATTTGGACCCCAAGTGATATTAAGGTTAATTTCCATTGTTGTGCTGTTATTGAAAATACTAGACCTCATTTTATATTTTTCTTAAGTTTCATCAAAATCGGCCCAAAAATATATAATATTTCGCTATCTTTCCATTAGAAATTTCAAATATTGAAAAATTTTACATTTGACCTTCACGATTTAAGGGTTAACGTTTTCCGACTTTAAGAAAACTTTCAGACTATATTTAGAATTACCTCGACTATAACATTCTGAACAGATTTTACTTTAAATTAATAACAGTAAGGAAATTGGCCTCATTTGTCAAAATATGGCCAAAAAATTTGTTTTTCTCGAAAATCGCAAAATTTATATCGCAGGTACGGAAAAACTGTAGGACGTATTGACATACCTTTTTCATATTTTTATTGCCTACTACGTTGTAAATAAATCCCCATATGATGATTAAATAATTCTGAAATTTGTTTAACAAAATTTTTAAAAATTTTAAATTGGAGTTTTGAAACTGCCGTTAAAAAAATATTTTTTTTGGTTATACATGCGATTAGGTTAACTGTATCCTATGAAGATAAAAACTCATATATAAGTAAATATGGATATATTTTAAGTGAGAATAAACTTTTGTTTTAATATTTCTCAAAATATGTTAATTTTGTTCCGACATTTCTTCTTCTAGTGGCCTGAGACAAGTTAAGCCTGGCGATTTTTTTAATAATTTTAAGATTTTTTAACCAATTTTTGTCTTTTATATCTTATTAGAACGGCAATTACGTACACATTTCGATTCTTTTAAATTAAATTACAAGAATAATTATTTAATGGCAAAAATTTAAAAAAAAACTGAAAGACAATTTTTTGGTGGTATTTTAGGTCATTACGAAAGTTTTCAGCGGGTACCGTTTCAACATTTCAAAATATTTAATTCTAAGGGACACTCTAGTGTATTTTCATAAAAACACATAGTGACTTTTTAATCTATTGTTGTGTAAATTTGAATAAATAAAGAGTTGTTTCAATTTTAAACTACTAAACTTTTTTTTATTTGCAATCAAAAGTATCCGATTTATTTAAAGGAAATAACCCACCCTTTTTAACAGATAAAATTGTAACAATATTCTAATCAGGATTCCAGAGAGAGCTTTCTGCTACGAACGAAAAAAATAGTAGTCGGACGAGGCAGGTGCTGGGCTATAAGGCGGGTGAGGCAAAACTTTCCGACTGTTTTTTTCTAAATAATTTTTAACATAATTTAATGAAATATTACGGTTTCATGTTTGACGCATATTCTGGGCTTTTTTCGGCAAATGCTCACTTCAAACTAATCAGTTGGGTTCTGTACAGGTTCCCTGTGATGGTGTGACGAGATTTCAGCAGCTCATAATAGATATGAGCCATTTAGTCCCACCAAATACAGATCATTGCCCTAGCGCCATAGATATTTGGCTTTGGTGTCAATTCGGTTGGTTGGCCGGGCTTCACATATGATCTCTTACGCTTCGGTTTATAGTAGTGGTTCTATTTTTCATCGCAAGTAATGATTCGGTGCAAAATTAATTTTCAATTCGCCAATTTAATTCGTATGGTACCCAATTTCCCTGCTTTTGGATGAATTCTCTGCACTTTTTTCAAATTAAAGAAGTCAAGCAAAACTTCCGCCTTGTTGGCACAAAAGTGGCCACTTAAGTGAGACTAAATTGAAAAATCATGTAAATCATACTCCTTATAATTTAGCCCATAACTCGAATCGGCATATAAAATTAGCAACCAGTAAACGTAATCCAATTTTGCTAAAATGTTCAGCATTTGCTTTTTATATGACGGAGACCAATTTGAGACAATGGGATTATTAAAAAAAATGCAAGATAAGGGCCACCGTAATGCACATATGTTCTTCGTATATGTTATATATATATTTCCATATACCCACTAGTTCTACATGTGACAATGAACCCTTTGCGTTAGTATTTTTATTAAGAAACAGGCACACCTTAATTTTTTGGAGTTTCAACTTAATGGTTCCCATAATAGTGTCCAATTTAGCATGTTTTGTTATTCGTATTCGTCATTTGTACCACTAGAGATACCGTAAATTATGGAAGTTCTCAGAGTACTTAGGCAATAAGCATGTTTTTGCATTTATTGGGATGGACACAAATTGTCTATGGTTTCGTTAATTGGAAATTTGCTGTACATTTGTGGTTCAAATGTGGATCAAATACAAATTGAAGACAGAGAAAACTAAAAAGTCTCTATTAAAGTAAACACTGGTGAAAAATGTTCGCTAATAAAGAGATCTGTTTACTACAGGTCTCCAGATATACAGGGGATTTAAATATTCACTGTCACTCATATATTTATTTCATATACCTACCACTCACATGAGTATTTCAGCATTTTTCTGTGTTGTGTATCTTGTTTCCGGAAAATTTGATAATTGAATTCGTAATGTACATATGAAATTCCATGGAAAATCAGGTGCTGTAGGTATGAAATCAGGAAATTAAAATCAAAACGGAAAAATCTAATTGATTTTTATATGAAGATTTTAAAAATCCCTAAAAAACAAATTAATTTACTTTACTTTTAACATCATGCTAATTGTGTAGCATGAGTTGAATTCAGTATTTTCAATTGTTGTTAATTAATATTATTTTTTTTGTGTGTAAATTAAAAAAACTTTCCAATTTAAAACGAAATTTTCGGTTACATTAAATGAACATAATGAAAACAGTTTAAATACATATTTATTTGTTTTACTATTTATTATCATTAATTAACTGAAATCTACCCACTTTCACGTTAATAAATCTCTATAATTAACCGGAAAATCTGTTTGGTATATTTAGCAATCATTAAATCAGTTAAAACAATTGAAGTATCAAAACCACATACCAGCATATGTCACAACAGCAATTTGGTATATAAAACACCTACAGCATACAGTGGGATCGATTGGATAAACAGTGGCGATTGAAAACAATTTTATATTAACTTCATAGATCAGAATCTAAGCTATGAGAAAATTACACTTGTAATGATATCCCAGAGATAGAACAAATAGTAGTCTGATGGGGCAAGGTCTGCACTATAAAGCGGATGATGAAAAATATTACGGCTTGATGTCTAGCCGCATACTCTGGGAGTTTTTCTGCCAAAGCTCGCTTCAAACGAATCAGTTTCGTTCGATACAGGCTCCCTGTGACGGTATGGTCAGATTTCATCAGCTCACAATAGATAGAACCCACCAAATACAGAGAATTTCCTTAGCGCCTGGTTGGCCGAGCATCAAGTACGATCTCTTTCGCTTTGTGTTATCGTAATGGATCCAGTTTTCATTGCAAATCATGATTCGGTGCAAAAAATTTTATAGCGTTCAAGCATTATTTCGGAATGCAAAATCGAATTTCAAGGTCTCTCCGCTTCAATTCGTATGTTACCCAATTTTTCAGCTTTCTTATGAATCCTGCTGCTCGCAAACTCTTTGAAATTGCTGCTTGAGTAGCTCCCAATGATTTGAAAATAATCTTCATAGACTAATGCCTCCAATTCTTGGTCATCAAACTTTTTTGGTTTTTTGATCATTGTCTTTCGTGTCAAAATCACCACTTCTGGCCATTGATTACTATTTGTTTGGCATTTAAGCCCCATTATGCGGAATTTAATGAAAATATTCAAAAAATAATATTAATTATACGTCATGTGGCGCACTCACAACTTAAAATCCACTTCAATTATTAACACACTACCAAGAGCTGAATAACAATTCTTCAATTCAACATACATAAATATCATTCGCATTCACATTTTGTTCATTTCATTTTGCCGTAATCCATTATAAATCTCAGCTGGCAAAAACAAAAACAGCAACAATAAATAATTGTAAAAAAAAAAAAACATTACGCTGATTTCATGTCGCACAAACAGACAAACAAGCCATCAACCAAAAAAATATTTATATAAAAATATATGATGATGACAGCACGTCTTTTGAGCGGCCAGGATTTAAAATTAAAATGTTGTAAAAAGTTACGGCTTCTTTCCCAGAAAAACAAATCAAACATTACACGTACAATTATAGAACATTCTTAGTTATTTTGGTTGGATTGGAGTGTCAGATAATAGAACACCAACAGTATGAAGATATGATTAAATTATAGAAATTTTGTTCAATACTAAAGGCAGCCAAAATAACAATAATGCTTTAATATCATTGTACTTTACCAGGAATGATTAAAATTCAAAGAACTGTTGGTTACAATATAATGACAGTTGATGACTGCCAACCATAATGGTCTATTATTTCCACGATTTGTAACGCTATTAAATTTAAAGACAATTTGCCACAAACAGCAAATCGAGGCGTTAGAATAAACATTTAATATCACAATTACTTTATAATAGTAAAATTTTGTTGGTCTTCAATATGTTTCTTTAAGGATCTTTAAGGCTAAAAGCTCTTTAAGTCAAATTGTTATAATGGAATTTATATTATCTATAAACGAGTAAGTACAATAAAAGTTTAGTAGGGTGGCTGTGTTTGTAGGAAGACAAAAAAATTTAGATTTTTTTCCAGAAACCTTAGAATCTAAATTTGTCAAATAGTATCAAAATGCAATTCCATGGTCCAGAACGAGACATTCGTGTACCTTTGCAGAGAAAAATATAAAGAATTTTTAACAAATTTGCACTTGTTTAAATTCGTTGATAGGTATTTAGTAGTTTTTGTTTTTTTCATTTTGTTTTTAGCATTAAATACGGGATTCAGAACGCTACAAAAAACCGAACTCGTTTTCGATTGCATATTGAAAAATGCAAAAATCTGCAAATTTGAATATAATTATTTATGGTTTTTTTTAATTTAAATTCGTTTGGATTATTTTAAACTTTATTATGATTTCGCACGCGACAAATTTTCTGTTTATTGGAATATATACATATTTTCCTATAACGTTTGTTATAAGGAATAATTCAAGTTGTTTAAACAAAATATTCTTATATATCATTTATTGATTCCACATACATTTGATATATTGCTTTAAACACTTTAACTTTTATATAAACCTCCTGGTAATGCATTTTCTGCCTTCTTTACTGATTTTCCATAATTCAACTTTAAAATATATTTTCTTTAATATGCCTCATTTTCTCCCTAATTTCACTCCACATACTTATCATAATGCTTTATTTCACCAACAAAAATTTCATCAATTTGGATTCAATAACAAACAAAAGAAAAAATAATAATAGATGCAAAATTTATTCATAAAACATATGTGGCTGGGTGGCATTGCTGCTTTGTCTTATATAAAATGCCAATCATTTCCATTTATTTCACACGCATTGAATAGATTTTAAGTATTTTAATAAAAATTTTACACGACAACAAGCTATTGTCCTGCTAAAATAAGAATACATTAAAATTTACACACATGTTTTCTGTATCCACACTGAAATAATGTTGCCTGTCTATGGATCTATTGTTTGAGTGTGTTGGAAAAAATAATAACAAAAGGGTAAAATTAAGTAAATTGTTAAAATGACAAGGTTTAGATATAAGGATTTTTACTTTCAAAAAAGTAAATAAATAAAGTATAAATAAAAGCATTGGATGTTAATAGTATGAGAACATATGAGAACAAAAACATGTTCTACTATTTCGAATTTCAATTCTACCAAGGTCTAAAATTGTTCTCCGTCCTTTGAAAACCAAATGATGAACATTTTAGCAAAATTGGATAACTTTAACTTTCGAGTTTTGCCCTTAAAAAAAATCAATTTTTCATATGAAAATCAACTAAAACATAAAAGTGGCTATAAGTCGGTAAATAGTGGTCCAAATGGAAAAAGGATGATCATCTGTGATCACATATATTTTCAACCAAAAATCGATTTTTCATATGAAAATCAACTAAAACATAAAAGTGGCTATAAGTCGGTAAATAGTGGTCCAAATGGAAAAAGGACGATCATCTGTGATCACTTATATTTTCACACAAAAATCGATTTTTCATATGAAAATCAACTAAAACATAAAAGTGGCTATAAATCGATAAATAATGGTCCAAATCGAAAAAGGACGATCATTTGTGATCACTTATATTTTCAACCAAAAATCGATTTTTCATATGAAAATTAAGTAATACATAAAAGTGGCTGTAAATCGGTAAATAATGGTCCAAATAGAAAAAGGACGATCATCTGTGATCACTTATATTTTCATCCAAAAATCGATTTTTCATATGAAAATCAAGTAAAACATAAAAGTGGCTATAAATCGGTAAATTGTGGTCCAAATGGAAAAAGGACGATCATCTCTGATCACTTATATTTTCAACCAAAAATCGATTTTTCATATGAAAATAACGTAAGACATAAAAGAGGTTATAAGTCATATGAAAATCACGTAAAACATAAAAGTGTCTATAAGTCGGTAATAGTGGCCCAAATGGAAAAAGGACGATCATCTGTACTAGCTTATATTTTCAACCAAAAATCGATTTTTCATTTGAAAATCACGTAAAACATAAAAGTGGCTATAAGTCGGTAAATTGTGGTCCAAATGGAAAAAGGACGGTCATCTCTGATCACTTATATTTTCAACCAAAATTCGATTTTTCATATGAAAATCAAGAAAAACATAAAAGTGGCTATATGTCGGTAAATAGTGGTCCAAATGGAAAAAGGGCGATCATCTGTGATCACTTATATTTTCAACCAAAATTCGATTTTCATATTAAAATCATGTAAAACATAAAAGTGGCTATAAGTCGGTAAATAATGGTCCAAATGAAAAAAGGACGATCATCTGTGATCACTTATATTTTCATCCAAAAATCAATTTTTCATATGAAAATCACGTAAAACATAAAAGTGGCTATAGGTCGGTAAATAGTGGTCCAAATGGAAAAAGGACGATCATCTGTGATCACTTGTATTTTGAACCAAAATTCGATTTTTTATATGAAAATCAAGTAAAACATAAAAGTGGCTATAAGTCAGTAAATAGTGGTCCAAATGGAAAAAGGGCGATCATCTGTGATCACTTATATTTTCAACCAAAATTCGATTTTTCATATGAAAAACCACTAAAACATAAAAGTGGCTATAAGTCGGCAAATAGTGGTCCAAATGGAAAAAGGACGATCATCTGTGATCACTTATATTTTCAACCAAAATTCGATTTTTCAAATGAAAATCCACTAAAACATAAAAGTGGATATAAGTCGGTAAATAAAGCTCCAAATGAAAAAATGACGATCATCTGTGATCACTTATATTTTCAACCAAAATTAAATTTTTCATATGAAAATCAAGAAAAACATAAAAGTGGCTATAAGTCGGTAAATAGTGGTCCAAATGGAAAAAGGATGAGCATCTATGATCACTTATATTTTCAACGAAAATTCTATTTTTCATATGAAAATCACGCAAAACATAAAAGTGGCTATAAGTCGGTAAATAGTGGTCTAAATGGAAAAAGGACGATCATCTGTGATCACTTATATTTTCACACAAAAATCGATTTTTCATATGAAAATCACGCAAAACATAAAAGTGGCTATAAGTCAGTAAATAGTGGTCCAAATGGAAAAAGGACGATCATCTGTGATCTCTTATATTTTCAACCAAAATTCGATTTTTCATATGAAAATCAAGAAAAACATAAAAGTGGCTATAAGTCGGTAAATAGTGGTCCAAATGGAAAAAGGATGAGCATCAGTGATCACTTGTATTTTCAACGAAAATTCTATTTTTCATATGAAAATCACGCAAAACATAAAAGTGGCTATAAGTCGGTAAATAGTGGTCCAAATGGAAAAAGGACGATCATCTGTGATCACTTATATTTTCACACAAAAATCGATTTTTCATATGAAAATCACGCAAAACATAAAAGTGGCTATAAGTCAGTAAATAGTGGTCCAAATGGAAAAAGGACGATCATCTGTGATCTCTTATATTTTCAACCAAAATTCGATTTTTCATATGAAAATCAAGAAAAACATAAAAGTGGCTATAAGTCGGTAAATAGTGGTCCAAATGGAAAAAGGATGAGCATCAGTGATCACTTGTATTTTCAACGAAAATTTTATTTTTCATATGAAAATCACGCAAAACATAAAAGTGGATATAAGTCGGTAAATAGTGGTCCAAATGGAAAAAGGGCGATCATTTGGGATCACTTATATTTTCAGCCAAAATTCGATTTTTCATATGAAAATCCACTAAAACATAAAAGTGGCTATAAGTCGGTAAATAGTGGTCCAAATGGAAAAAGGACGACCATCTGTGATCACTTATATTTTCAAATAAAAATCGATTTTTCATATGAAAATCCACTAAAACATAAAAGCGGTTATAAGTCGTTAAATAGTGGTCCAAATAGAAAAAAGACGATCATCTGTGATCACTTATATTTTCAACCAAAATTAAAGTTTTCATATGAAAATCAACTAAAACATAAAAGTGGCTATAAGTCGTTAAATAGTGGGCCAAATAGAAAAAGGACGATCATCTGTGATCCCTTATATTTTCAACCAAAATTAAATTTTTCATATGAAAATCCACTAAAACATAAAAGTGGCTATAAGTCGGTAAATAGTGGTCCAAATGGAAAAAGGACGACCATCTGTGATCACTTATATTTTCAACCAAAAACCAATTTTCCACATGAAAATCACGTAAAACATAAAATTGGCTATAAATCGGTATATATAGGTGCAAATGGAAAAAGGACGATCATCTGGGATCACTTATATTTTCATCCAAAAATAAATTTTTCATATGAAAATCACGTAAAACATAAAAGTAGCTATAAGTCGGTAAATAGTGGTCCAAATGGTAAAAGGGTGATCATCTGGGATCACTTATATTTTCAACCAATATTCGATTTTTCATACGAAAATCAAGTAAAACATAAAAGTGGCTAGAAGTCGGTAAATAGTGGTCCAAATGGAAAAAGGGCGATCATCTGGGATCACTTATATTTTCAACCAAAATTCGATTTTTCATATGAAAATAAAGTAAAACATAAAAGTAGATATAAGTCGGTAAATAGTGGTCCAAATGGAAAAAGGGCGATCATCTGGGATCACTTATATTTTCAACCAAAATTCGATTTTCCATATGAAAATAACGTAAAACATAAAAGAGGTTATAAGTCATATGAAAATCACGTAAAACATAAAAGTGTCTATAAGTCGGTAATAGTGGCCAAAATGGAAAAAGGACGATCATCTGTGATAGCTTATATTTTCAACAAAAATTCGATTTTTCATATGAAAATCCACTAAAACTTAAAAATGGCTATAGTCGGTAAATAGTGGTCCAAATGGGAAAAGGACGATCATCTGTGATCACTGAAATTTTCAACCAAAATTCGATTTTTCATATGAAAATCCACTAAAAAAATAAAAGTGGCTATTATAAGTCGTAAATAGTGGTCGAAATGGAGAGAGGTCGACCGTAAATAGTGGTCGAAATGGAAAGAGGACGATCATCTGTGATCACTTATATTTTCAACCAAAATTCTATTTTTCATATGAAAATCACGCAAAACATAAAAGTGGCTATAAGTCGGTAAATAGTGGTCCAAATGGAAAAAGGACGATCATCGATATATTTTTAACCAAAATTCGATTTTTCATATGAAAATCAAGAAAAACATAAAAGTGGCTATAAGTCGGTAAAAAGTGGTCCAAATGGAAAAAGGGCGATCATCTGTAATCACTTATATTTTCAACCAAAATTCGATTTTTCATATGAAAATCAAGTAAAACATAAATGTGGCTATAAGTTGGTAAAAAGTGTTCCAAATGGAAAAAGGACGATCATCTGTGATCACTTATATTTTTAACCAAAATTCTATTTTTTATATGAAAATCCACTAAAACATAAAAGTGGCTATAAGTCGGTAAATAGTGGTCCAAATGGAAAAAGGGCGATCATTTGGGATCACTTATATTTTCAACCAAAATTCGATTTTTCATATGAAAATCAAGTAAAACATAAAAGTGGCTATAAGTCGGTAAATAGTGTTCCAAATGGAAAAAGGACGATCATCTGTGATCACTTATATTTTCACACAAAATTCGATTTTTCATATGAAAATCCACTAAAACATAAAAGTGGCTATAAGTCGGTAAATAGTGGTCCAAATGGAAAAAGGACGATCATCTGTGATCACTTATATTTTCAACCAAAATTCGATTTTTCATCTGAAAATCAAGTAAAACATAAATGTGAAAATCAAGTAAAACATAATTCGGTAAATAGTTCCAAATGGAAAAAGGGCGATCATCTGTGATCACTTATATTTTCAACCAAAATTCGATTTTTCATATGAAAATCAAGTAAAACATAAAAGTGGCTATAAGTCGTAAATAGTGGTCCAAATGGAAAAAGGGCGATCATCTGTGATCACTTATATTTTCAACGAAAATTCTATTTTTCATATGAAAATCACGCAAAACATAAAAGTGGCTATAAGTCGGTAAATAGTGGTCCAAATTGAAAAAGGGCGATCATCTGTGATCACTTATATTTTCACACAAAAATCGATTTTTCATATGAAAATCACGCAAAACATAAAAGTGGCTATAAGTCAGTAAATAGTGGTCCAAATGGAAAAAGGGCGATCATCTGTGATCACTTATATTTTCAACCAAAATTCGATTTTTCATATGAAAATCAAGAAAAACATAAAAGTGGCTATAAGTCGGTAAATAGTGGTCCAAATGGTAAAAGGGCGATCATCTGGGATCACTTATATTTTCAACCAAAATTCGATTTTTCATATGAAAATCAAGAAAAACATAAAAGTGGCTATAAGTCGGTAAATAGTGGTCCAAATGGAAAAAGGGCGATCATCTGTGATCACTTATATTTTCAACCAAAATTCGATTTTTCATATGAAAATCAAGAAAAACATAAAAGTGGCTATAAGTCGGTAAATAGTGGTCCAAATGGTAAAAGGGCGATCATCTGGGATCACTTATATTTTCAACCAAAATTCGATTTTTCATATGAAAATCAAGAAAAACATAAAAGTGGCTATAAGTCGGTAAATAGTGGCCCAAATGGAAAAAGGGCGATCATCTGTGATCACTTATATTTTCAACCAAAATAAGTCGGTAAATAGTGGTCCAAATGGAAAAAGGGCGATCATTTGGGATCACTTATATTTTCAACCAAAATTTGATTTTTCATATGAAAAATAAGTAAAACATAAAATTGGATATAAGTCGGTAAATATTGGTCCAAATGGAAAAAGGGCGATCATCTGGGATCACTTATATTTGCAACCAAAATTCGATTTTTCAGTAGTGTTCTGTTGTCCGTCGCGTCTACACGCATTTTTATTTTGTCCTCAAATAAATGTCGTGATCCGTCCAAAATTGATAATATGTACTTATATTCTAATGTGTCCGCGTCGAGTGTCGTCTGAAAATAAATAAATTAAAATATAAACAAAACTACATTAATTAATTACGAAAAAATAAATAAAACATCCTTAAAATATGCACAAACAAATAGAAACAAAATTAAATACAACAATAAAAAAATAACAATAAACAACAAACAACAAATGCTTTAAAACAATTACAAATAATCCAACATAAAATCAACGAAAATAAACCGCTAAAATACACAAACAACAACCACAGCAAAACAATAAACAAAAAAATATCCTCTCTGAGAACAGTGTTGATACAACAGCAATAGTGTTGGCACTACGGGCCGTTTCTCTGTCTCAATGACCAGATCAGGGCTTTTATGGCCTCTCGTCATTGTGTAATTATTTCCCCGTCCTAATTGTCCGTTTTTTCCTTAATCCTTAATTTTTTATGATATTTGTACAATTGTATTAATTGTTGTTTGACTGTTTGGTGACGAAGGTATAACACTGGTCACTAAACGAGTCTTAATAACAGCAATTAATATCATTGTTACTTATATCATAGAAATAGACACTTTATTTGAATTTTCTGAATATTGAAATGACAGGTAGCTTCCGGATTGACTTCTGCAATACCCCCGTATATTACGATCGAATTTTTTCTCCGTTTACTCCCATGTTTGTTTCCATCGGCCGGATGTTTTCGCCTTGTGTGAAACGCAGGTATCTGAGAATGATGATCCACAGGATTTTCAGATACCTGGGTATCACTTTCTATCGCTTTTTAACTTTCATCGGGGCATTGCCATGTACATACGCAATGAAGTCGTGTACCAGTACCAGCAATCATTAGGTACGTATGATGTAGAATTTAACTGTCTCTGGGTTAAATTCAAAATCAGGACACACTGTTTACACTTCGGGTTTCTTTATAGACGTCCAAATGCGGGAAGGGATATTACTATATCTAGCTTCGATGCCCTTTCCGATTCCATATCGAAGATTCTTGAGAGTTGTCCTAACAGTGAAATTGTTGTTGCTGGTGATTTTAATGTTCACAACTCCTCTTGGCTTCGCCATTCAAGTCATACAACTACAGAAGGCCAATATGTTGAACTATTCGCGGCGCACAATCACCTTGCGCAATTAGTGAATGAACCAACGCATATTTCATGCGTTGATGAGCACCAAAATAACACCCTCGACCTTTTTCTAACTTCACACCCTGACAAGTATGAAGTAGATGTTTTTGCACCTCTCGGCAATTCAGATCATTGCACCATTTCCGCCTACTTTTCGCTCTCTGAACTTCGTATCGTTTCACGACCAGCTACGAAACGTTCAACCTTTATTTACGAAAAGGCTCGTTGGGCTGAGCTCAACGAGTTCTTTCGGCATTTTAATTGGAAACTTTGTTTCTTAGACAATAGCGTCAATGCCACGGCGAAAATGGTGGAGAACATAATTATGATGGGGATGAAAAGCTTCATTTCATCTAAGAAAATTTCGATTAAAACTATGGAAAAATCCTGGTTTAATCAGAAGTGCAAAATTGCAATCAGATCTAGAGAGGAAGCATTCAGAATCTGGCGTAACAACAAAAATGCCGAAACTGATTCGCTACGCAAAAGGGCGAGATCTTCGTGTGCCAAAGTGCTGAGGCGTTAACCCACAAACGCACAACAGATCATGTTGCTCCATCTGTTTTTATGGGTGGTGTAAATATTAAGGAATCAGAAGCTCTTGATGTTCTAGGCATGAGTATTCAGTGCGATGTCCGCTGGACAAAACACATTTTTCGAGTGTCGAAAGAAGCATTCAAGTGCCTTGGTTTTCTAAAACGGCGTAAGAAATACTTCACTCCATCTGATCTCCTTACTATTTACACCACTTATATCCGACCTAAAATGGAATACAACTCTCATGTGTGGGCCGGTGCTTCGATGTCTATTTTGGAGTTACTCGACCGCGTACAGGAGAGGGCGAAGATGCTTATCGGTGACAGTAGGGTATTCAGCTCTATTGACTCACTGGAACATGTTTCACTGTTTTACCGATACTACAATGGTATGTGCCCTGCTGAAATTAGGGAACTTGTTCCCGAAACCCGTAGATCTTTACGCAACACACACTCTTCGGCAAGGGCACATCAATTCGTTGTCGACTGGACAGTAGATCGCACAACACATTACAGGGAAAATTCGTTCTTTAGCCGTACTGTCCGTATGTGGAATAAGCTTCCTCCTGAAGTATTTCCTGTCACTTTCAATATAGGAAAATTCAAATCAAATGTCCACAAACACTACTCCCTCTATCCTCCCTCCCTCCCAAAGTTAAATTGTTCCAACACAATGCTTTGCATGAGTAGGGGTCATCCCCTGAGTGCTGCTCCAAGAAAAAAAAATAAAAAATCCACTAACACATTAAAGTGGCTATTATAAGTCGGTAAATAGTGGTCAAAATGGAAAAAGGACGATCATCTGTGATCACTTATATTTTCAACCTAAATTCGATTTTTCATATGAAAATCAAGTAAAACACCTAAATTCGATTTTTCATATGAAAATCAAGTAAAACACAAAAGTGGCTATAAGTCAGTAAATAGTGGTCCAAATGGAAAAAGGACGATCATCTGTGATCACTTATATTTTCACACAAAAATCGATTTTTCATATGAAAATCAGGAAAAACATAAAAGTGGCTATATGTCGGTAAATAGTGGTCCAAATGGAAAAGGGGCGATCATCTGTGATCACTTATATTTTCAACCAAAATTCGATTTTTCATATGAAAATCACGCAAAACATAAAAGTTGCTATAAATCGGTAAATAGTGGTCCAAATGGAAAAAGGACGATCATCTGTGATCACTTATATTTTCAACCAAAAATCGATTTTTCATATAAAAATCACGTAAAACATAATAGTCGCTATAAGTAAATAGTGGTCCAAATGGAAAAAGGACGATCGTCTGTGATGGTACTTTTATACGTCAATTAAGTAAAACATAAAGTGGTCCAATTTGAAAAAGGACGATCCTCTGTGATCACTTGTATTTTCAGCGTTTTTTTTTATATAAATCATTAAATAGTGGTGGAAATGGAAAAATTATCATGATCATATCTGTAAACGGTATCAAATGGTGCTCAGATTTTCGTGATTGAATTAAATGACATAGAACAATTTTAGGTCTTTGTAGCAGCGATAATAGAAAAAATTCCAATAGAAGAGCCACCCTAGTGTTTGTATTAACAAAAGCTAGATACTTTGTAATCATTGTCATATTATTAAAAGACATAAAGTGATAACTTTTTTATTGTTACTTATTACATGGTTACATCATGTGCACAATATGTACATTCTCGTACAAGTTTTTATACCCTACCCAAAAATATTAGTCCAACACCCACCTTAAAGTATACCGATCGACTTAGAATCACTTCCTGAGTCGATTAAACGATGTCCGTCCGTCCGTCTGGTCGGCTGGCTGGCTGTCCATGTAAACCTTGTGCGCAGAGTACAGGTCGCAATTTTGAAGATTTTTCGATGAAATTTGGTACATATTACTTTTTCGGCTCAAGGACAAAGCCTGTTGAAACTGGCTGAAATCGGCCTATTATTTCACCTAGCCCCCATACAAATGTCCTCCCGAAATTGAACTTTATCGGTCATAAATGTTTAATTTATATATGTATCTCCACAAATTCCGCTCCAAATAAGTTTTATATACACAAAATTCTTGTGGTTAAATTTTGTTACGATCGGTCCATAATTAGTCATAGCTCCCATATAGACCCGCTTCCGAAAATCACTTTAACGTGCATAAATCGCTTAAAAATGTTGGTATACACACAAAATTCAACATAGTT
This sequence comes from Calliphora vicina, assembly GCF_958450345.1. Lineage (NCBI taxonomy): Eukaryota > Metazoa > Arthropoda > Insecta > Diptera > Calliphoridae > Calliphora > Calliphora vicina. The sequence goes on along the minus strand of NC_088782.1, from coordinate 28,329,053 downwards.
AACTTTAATATAGACTAATTTCATGGTGATCGGTTCATAATTGGTCATAGCCCCCATATAAGGCCCACTTCCGAAAATCACTCAAAAATATAAATTATTGAAATTTTAAAAGAAACATGTTTTTGCTCTCTTACTTGTTTTTAAATACATTTCCAAACCTCAAGCAAAAAATCATATTTTTAGCAATTTTTTCGTTAACAATTAACTTAATAAATAATGTCCTGTGTCCTGAAATTATAAACACATAAATATACTATGCAGGTCAGAATAAACTATTCTGTTACATTTAATTAATGGGAAAGTTTTGTGTTATTTTTTTTTATTCAAACATTAATTACAGTTGTTAACAATGACAACAAAAGAAAACCAAACAACTAAAATACCTTTTTCAAACAATTATTTGCTCTTAGTTAGATACTTAATAGCAATTGTGGCACGTGAGGACCAAAAGTTAGAGAACATGACATGTCCTGCTTAATTTCAATGAGGGTCTAATTTGTGGTTCGCCATGTGTATGTGACCACTATAAATATAGGTTTTTAATGCCAAAAACATTGTGCCGTCATAAACTAAACCTTTTTTAAGTTGATTATTTGTTCTATTTGGTCAAGTATTATCAAATAATTTCAGGTAATGTGTGTAAGAGAATTTTAAAACAGAAACTAATTTAGTGTTTTAAAACTCTCTACTCATAACACTGTGTAACAACAATTTGTGTTCATAAATATTTAGAACAATTGTGCGTGTTATTTGTGTCAATATAAATATTAAATGAAAGGGAATTATATCTTTAAACGTAGAATAATGCTCATGTTAAACGTTTTTCAGTTATACAGATTTGAAAATTCAAATTTCTAAAATGTTTAAATTTACCTAGATTGATTTGCAAGAAATTTCTTCGAAATAAAGATTCCTTAATAATCTTGCTATCATGTAAAACAAAGTTTGAGTAAAAGATCAACAACCGATATAGAAAAATCTTAGGTTACACAATTTTCCAAGAAAATAATCACGGAAAACCACGATTAAAATTAACATGGAAATTGGTTAATCCAGTTGTTTATTTAAGAAGAGTTTTAATCCTATGAAGTGGACTAAGAAATGATTTAATCACTGTTACTAGAGATTAAACGCTCTGGCATACTTGTGTTTTATGGCCCATCCTCTAAATATTTCCTGGTAACAGGATTAAGGATAAGCAATTGACAAACCACCTGCGTGGAATTTAAATCCGATCAATTTCATATACAAGCTGCCTTTAACAAATCCTGTGTTACAGGTATCTGTTTTAAATATATAAAATGTCCTGTAATTTGAAAAACATCATCAGTACAATTTAAACATTGTATGCGAAAAGAGCCTCACAAACGTTCTACAAACAAAGAAGAAAATACAAATTTAACTCGTTTAAACGCAAAGTACTTTATCGAAAACATTTTACTCAACAACTTTCTATAATAATGGCAACTCAAAAAAGTTCATCAGCAACATCTCCAGCACCCATTCGCAACATTTTCAGCACTAGTTCTGCAACAAAATCTGTAGTAGCCAAAACCAACAATGTTCAGCAACAACTACAGCAGCTTGAGCGCATTACTCAACAAATATTCATGGCGTCTTCAAAAACACGAACCTTCTCGGCCACTAACAACATTACCACCCCTATTTCTGTCGAAAAACCTGTAGCAGCCACAACTAACAACGTGCAGCAACAACTACAAGAGCTTGCGCACATTACGCAGCAATTATCCATGATGTCTTCAAAAACATCATTTTCGGCCACTAACAACATCAAAAAACCTCCAGCAGCAACCACAATGAACAATGTGCAGCAACAACTGCAGCACCTAGAGCGCATTACGCAGCAAATATCTATGAGGTCTTCAAAAACAGCATCATTCTCAGCTACTAACAACATTATCACCCCTATTTCTTCCAAAAAATCTGCAGCAGCCATAACGAACAATATGCAGCATCAACTACAGCAGCTTGAGCGACTTACGCAACAATTCTCCATGGTTTCTTTAACAACAACATCTTTATCGCCAGCTAGCAATATTAACACCACCTTCAGATCTGCACCAAAGCCTGTAGCAGCCACAACGAACAGTGTGCAGCAACAACTAAGGCAGCTCCCGCGCATTGCGCAACAATTTCCCACAACCTCTTCAAAAGCAGCATCATCATCGGCCATCAGCAACACTATCACCACTAGTTCTGCTCCAAAATCTGCAACACCCACTATAAAAGAAAGTGTTACGTGTTTGGAAGACACTGCAACGGAGATTAAAAGGGAAATAAGAGAACTAAAAACTGAAGCTGATAAATTGAGAAATGAAATAGCACATTTAAAAAGTGTTGCAAGAAATCAAGAAAACAATGCTGTCGCGTATGATATTCGCATCAACGGTGTCCCTTCGGAACCGAATGAAAACCTCCATGGCATATATAAAAAGATGTGTGCAGCAATTGGAATTACTCCACCAAAAATAAAAGCCGCATTTCGTCTTAAAATTAACAAAAATAATGTTCCTGCTATAATCCTTAAATTTGAATGTACCTATGACAGAAACTATGTGTTAAAATCCATTAATAACTTCACAAAAACTAACAAAGACGTTATGCGACTTCATCATATTGGATTTAACAGTTCAACAGCGTTTTATGCCCATGGAAATTTAACTAGTGAAAATCATAGGATTTTGCTACAAGCTTATCGCTTAAAAAAGGAAAATATTATATCTGCGGCATTTATAAATCGTGGAATAGTCCACATAAGAAAACATGGAAAAGATGAACCGATCCGGATTAATGAAATCGAGACCTTCAATAAATTATTTCATCAACCTAGCTCTAATATTCAATTATAAGCTTTTTTTATATTACTTATTATTAATTTTTATTAAAATAAAATAAAATAAAATAAAATAAAATAAAATAAAATAAAATAAAATAAAATAAAATAAAATAAAATAAAATAAAATAAAATAAAATAAAATAAAATAAAATAAAATAAAATAAAATAAAATAAAATAAAATAAAATAAAATAAAATAAAATAAAATAAAATAAAATAAAATAAAATAAAATAAAATAAAATAAAATAAAATAAAATAAAATAAAATAAAATAAAATAAAATAAAATAAAATAAAATAAAATAAAATAAAATAAAATAAAATAAAATAAAATAAAATAAAATAAAATAAAATAAAATAAAATAAAATAAAATAAAATAAAATAAAATAAAATAAAATAAAATAAAATAAAATAAAATAAAATAAAATAAAATAAAATAAAATAAAATAAAATAAAATAAAATAAAATAAAATAAAATAAAATAAAATAAAATAAAATAAAATAAAATAAAATAAAATAAAATAAAATAAAATAAAATAAAATAAAATAAAATAAAATAAAATAAAATAAAATAAAATAAAATAAAATAAAATAAAATAAAATAAAATAAAATAAAATAAAATAAAATAAAATAAAATAAAATAAAATAAAATAAAATAAAATAAAATAAACTAATATAAATTAAAATAAATTAAAATAAAATAAAATAGCTCTAATATTCAATTATAAGCTTTTCTTATATTACTTATTATTAATTTTTATCAAAATAAAATAAAATAAAATAGCTCTAATATTCAATTATAAGCTTTTCTTATATTACTTATTATTAATTTTTATCAAAATAAAATAAAATAAATTAAAATAAAATAGCTCTAATATTCAATTATAAGCTTTTATATTACATATTATTAATTTTTATTAAAATAAAATAAAATAAAATAGCTCTAATATTCAATTATAAGCTTTTTTTATATTACTTATTATTAATTTTTATCAAAATAAAATAAAATAGCTCTAATATTCAATTATAAACTTTTTTTATATTACTTATTACTAATTTTTATCAAAATAAAATAAAATAAAATAAAAAATTAAAATAAAATATAATAAAATAATTTTATTTTATTGAACGAAAAATACGAAATACTGTAGAAAATAAATCTAGGAATTAATTTATGATTGAGAAAAGTTATTTTTTTAAAAATTATTTACCTTTTAAATTTATATTTAAATAATTTTAAGAAACCAATTGCCTAAATATAAATTAATTTTTAATACTTAATAAATTTTATAATATTTGAAATTAATTATTGTTTATTAATATTTGTTAATGGAAGAAAACCCTATGAATTCATTTAAAAATTGTAGTGATAAACTAATATAAATTAAAATAAATTAAAATAAAATAGCTCTAATATTCAATTATAAGCTTTTATATTACATATTATTAATTTTTATTAAAATAAAATAAAATAAAATAAAATAAAATTGTTAAAAATGAATGAGAACAAGAACTAATACCAAACGATTTAAAGTTTTATTGATGAATAATGAAAATAAAATTTTCATTAGTTATATAAAAAACAAAGCCAACTATGATTAAAATATTAATACAAATTCAAAGTATGTTATGTATTAGGTTTACAATATTAAGTAGAGTAATATTTTCAACACTCCTTCTTAAACCTAATACTAAACATTTTAATTATATATACTCAATAAATTAATTAAAGTTCATAAGTTTAACAAATTTCGTATGTTTAATCTTTTGTAGATTTTTTGTAAAAATATCTGCTATCATGTTGTCTGTGCTAAGATACTTAAGATTAATTTGCTTCTTGTTAATGAGTTCTCGTATGTGATGGTACTTGATGTCTATATGCTTGCTTCGGTTGTGAAATATAGCATTCGACGCCAATTTAAGAGCTCCCTGGTTGTCCACATTTATTACAACTGGAACATCTTCAATACTATCGAGTTCAAGTAACAATATTTCTAAATAAATGGCCTCCTTTGCAGCATTTGACGTTGAGCTTTAGTTCAGTAGTTCCGGATAAATACCTTAAAATGTTCTTAACAGCGTTCATATGTTCAGTATGAGGATCTTTGCTACTGAATGTAATATATCGGGTCGAGTTGTGATTGCTAAATACATAAGTTCACCCATTACTGTCTGATATGACGACACATCTGCTTTTGTACAATTATTGTTACAAGCTACTTGAAAAACAGGATCAAGTGGAACAGATGCTTTAGTTAAATCACCTGTTTCACCATCTCTGTTGATTTCCATTCCAAGAAAATGCTGTACTGGACCTTTATCACTGACATTAAATTCGGTTGATAATTCTAATTTAATTCTTTGGATAACTGTTTTATCTTTACATGCGATAAGTATATCATCGACATATACTGCTAATAAAACAAGTTCATTATCAACTGTCATTTTATACAAGCATGGTTCGTTATCACAGCTTGTGAATCCAATATTCTTTAAACATAAGTCAAGCTTAGCATTCCACTCACGACCAGATTGCTTAAGGCCGTATAGGGACTTTCGTAACCGTAGAACCTTATTTGGATGGTTTTTATCAACGAACATCTTCGGCTGTTGCATGTAGACCTCCTCGTTGAGATCACCATTTAAATATGCACTAACTATATCAATTTGGTGTAAATGCATACCTTTGTTGACAGCTATGGCGAATATTAGTCTTATATTTTCATAACGTATAGCAGGTGAAAACGTTTCTTGATAGTTAACACCATATTTCTGGCTGCAGCCCTTTGCCACAAGCCTTGCTTTGTACCGCTCAATATCACCATTTTTCGTAGTTTTTATGGCGTAAACCCATTTGCAACCTATTGCATTTTTTCCAGCTGGCAAATCAACCATGTCCCATGTTCTATTTTTCATCAAAGCATTGTATTCAATCTGCATAGCATTTTTCCATTCCGCTGAGTTTTTGCAAGAAGTAGCTTCTTTTGGAGTTTGAGGAACGACGTCTATTTTCGTTGATAAACCATTTAACATATTATATTGCTTCCTAGGTCTACCAGGCATACCATCACGAATTAATTTGGGACGACCTCTTCCTCTTTTTGGTATCTCTTAAATTTCATTTTCGGCTTCGGAATTCCTGTTGTCGTTAGTTAAAGTGATTTCATCAGATTCTTCTTCGTCAGCAGTATTGAATTCGCCTTCGTCAGCAGTATTAAATCCATCTTCGATTGCTTCTTCATTAACTGAAACATTTGATGCTTGGGAATGATTTTGAACTTCAATTGTGACAAAAATGAGAAAATCGTCTTCGTTGTCTACATTGTTTTCACTGCCAACACAATTTTCAAATGTATTTTCTTCAAATATTACGTCACGTTTTTCAATAACGCTTTGGGTTTCTTTATCATACAACCTGTATGCCTTCGCTACTTGGGAATAGCCAACCATGATGTACTGTTTACCTTTTGCGTCAAATTTTGCCTTTGGACGTTTATTCAAAGCTACTACAAACGATCCAAAAACCTTCAAATGGCTAACTTTTGGCTTTCTGCCATACCAAGCTTCGTATGGCGTTTTGTTCGACAGGGCTTTAGTAGGAGATCGATTTCGTAAATACACAGCTGTAGCAACGGCTTCCGCCCACAGATTTTTGTTCAGATTCGCATGTACTAACATAGATCGTGACATCTCTACTAACGTGCGGTTTGCTCGTTCGGCAACACGAACAACTGTCAACTGACGCAAAATGCCGTGTTCCTGCAGATATAAATCAAAATCTTTGTTAATATACTCACGTCCGTTGTCAGTTCTTAGAATTTTTATTTTTTCTCCAGTTTGACGTTCAACTTGCTGTTTAAAAATTTTGAATTTATCAAAAACCTCGTTCTTTGACTTCATAAAATATACGAATATATGCTTTGTCTTGTCATCGATAAAGGTGACAAAGTATTTCGATCCTCCTACTGACGATACGTTTATCGGACCACACACATCCGAATGAATTAACTCCAATACGTGTTCGGAACGATGTTCAGTTGCTTTAGGAAATGGAATAACATGAATCTTGCTTACCATACATGTCTTGCAATTATGCTCTCTTGCTTGCTTAGAAATCTCCATGCCATTAACAATACCTTTTTTGCACATATCTCCCAAATCATTAAAATTTAAATGGCCATATCGGCAGTGCCATAACATATCGTTGTTACTTACTGCAAAAATACGTTGTTTAGGTTCTTGACACATAACAAATAAGTTGTCTTCTTTGTAGGCTCTTATGGCAATATAACCATCACTATCTTTTATTTCCACACCATCAGAATTAAATGTAGCAGTATAACCATTTTCAACTGCTTTGCTTATAGAAATAAAGTTACCTTGCAATTCCGGAGCAAATAATACATGTTTGAGATGAATTTCGCAATCTGCTTTAAGTATTACTTCGCCTTTACCAGTAGCAGTTATATATTTATCAGCGGCGAGAAAAATCTTTTCATTACACTGCTCAAGAGTTTTGAATAATTTTCTGTCATTGGACATGTGAGATGTTGCCCCACTGTCAACATACCAGACGTCTTGCTTAAACCCCTTTGCTGCTGCAATTAATGCACAAGTCTTTTGATCCATCGGTTTCTTATCTCGGCAGTCTTTTGCATAATGACCTTTACGACCGCAATTGTAGCATTTACCTGTAACTATTTTATTTTCTTTTGCCCCTTTCGCGTTCCAGTTCTTTGCTTTTTTATTAGAACGTACTGCGTATGCTTGTTGTCCACCAACTTCGGCATCTTGCTGTTTACTTCCTCGACGATCACCTTCTTCAAGCAATTTCAGTTTCAAAACGTGAAATGATGGCAAATTATCTCGAGTTTCCATGGCAATTATGAACGGTTCATACAAAGAAGGCAAACTTGACAACAGCACAATCACCATTAATTCATCTTGAACGTTTATACAGCATTACCTTTTGAATTGGTCCTTTGGGTTTGTGCACTTCAGCTAATTTGTTCCATGCCTCAGCAGATCTCGTACATTTTTTTATGTAATTCAGCTGGGTACCTTTGATGCTCAAAACAATAGTGGCTAGCGCCTTTTCATCATTTGTTACCCAATCTGCTTTCTGTTCCGCATTCCAACCAGGTTCACAAATCAATTGACCATTTGCATACTTCCACAATCCGTTGTGAATCAAGACGCTCTTCATGTGCACATGCCAGGAATCATAATTCCTTTCATCTAGTTTTTCAATTTGCAAAAACGGCGATGTCATCTTGTCTAGAGTTTCTTTTAGTCGATTCCACAAATGAATATTCTTGAAGCTTTAAACGCCTGGGCCCATAACCAATGTTAAAAATGAATGAGAACAAGAACTATTACCAAACGATTTAAAGTTTTATTGATGAATAATGAAAATAAAATTTTCATTAGTTATATAAAAAACAAAGCCAACTATGATTAAAATATTAATACAAATTCAAAGTATGTTATGTATTAGGTTTACAATATTACTTAAGTAGAGTAATATTTTCAACAAAAATAAAATAAAATAAAATAGCTCTAATATTCAATTATAAGCTTTTTTATATTACTTATTATTAATTTTTATCAAAATAAAATAAAATAGCTCTAATATTCAATTATAAACTTTTTTTATTACTTATTATTAATTTTTATCAAAATAAAATAAAATAAAAAATTAAAATAAAATAATTTTATTTTATTGTACGAAAAATACGAAATACTGTAGAAAATAAATCTAGGAAAAATTATTTACCTTTTAATTTAAATTTAAATAATTTTAAGAAACCAATTGCCTAAATATAAATTAATTTTTAATACTTAATAAATTTTATAATATTTGAAATTAATTATTGTTTATTAATATTTGTTAATGGAAGAAAACCCTATGAATTCATTTAAAAATTGTAGTGATTCCGCAGTGATTCGCTCCTTGGACCCCTTTTACAATGCAGAAATTGAAAGGCAGACAGACGAAGTTTGTGGGCGAGGGGTTGAAGAGGTAGAGTGTGTTTTACACAGGTTTAGGTTAGTTCAAAAGAGAATGAGAAAAATGTCTGCCTTTCAATTTCTGCATTGTAAAAGGGGACTTGGACAAGAATACAAAGAAAAATAAGATATATTAAAAATATACTCCAATTAAATATCTATCGTAAATATTTTTATAAAGACTAGTTAATTTAACGAAAAAATATGGAGCTTAAAAATATACTACTCCAAGCCCCATTTTCTATTTCTAAATCTCTGTTTGTAGTTTATCGTAACGATATACTTTCAGAATATCGTCACGATAAAAAATAACCTTAGATTAAAAAAGTAGTGCTAAATGTTTTTCGCCATTAGTAGTGTTTTCGATTCTAAAACTCTGCTGGTTTAGAAGTTAAATAATAATAAAAGTTGGTTTTTACGTGTGTCGAATATGAAAACGTCTTCGTCTGCCAAATACATATTAAGAGAAAAATTATATATTTTGTTTACATTTTGCATAATTGAAACAATTTTTCCTAGAAGATATTATTTGGTAAAAAATTAAATACATTCTAATTGGCACATCAAACCCTTTTAATTGATATCAAAACATTTGAGATCGAATATTTTTTTAGAAGATATTTAGGTTCCAAAAGTAAAAATGTTTTAATTTTTTTCAGTAAACTATAAATTAACAGTATGTAGTTTTGGCCTTCTATAAGGACTTGATTCAGTTATGGTCTAAGCTGTACAGAATTTGATAGAGTGATTGATTTCTTAAACCATTAAAAGACTTATGTCGAAATTTATGTTAATATCGTTCTAAGTAGTATTATTTACTGACAATAAAGTAGTTTTATGAAATAGGGACTATATGGACCGATCCTTACAAAAGTTAGAAGATAGATTTAGGTTCATATAAGACTTCTTACTGTCCAATTTCATCACTATATTAAATACTAGCTGACCCGGTGCGCTTCTCCACCCCAATTAGAAGAAAGAAATAGTACTATTAAGTCTCCCGCTCACTCGGGTCCATATAATATTTATTTCATGGTGAAGAAATTACTAAAGTACCATTCGAATAAAGAAATAGTACCAAAAAGTCTACTCCTAGAATCCTAACTCACTTAGGACCATATATGCATAATTTAATGATTCTAAGTCCATTGTTATAGAAATTTCAAAAAAAGTATCATTAGATTAAAGAAAAAGTGTTAAAAAGTCTCCCCCTTGAATCCTAACTCACTTAGGACCATATATGTTTAATTTCATGTTTTTAAGTCCATTGTTATAGAAATTTCAAAAAAGTACCATTAGATTAATGAAAAAGTATCATATATACTTGTAGTTTCCCACTCACTTGGGTCCATATAAGCTTTATTTCATGTTTCTAGGTTCATTGGTGAAGAATTTACATTCGAATAAAGAAAAAGTACTAAAAAGACTCCCCCTAGAATTCTCACTCACTTAGGACCATATATGCTTAATTTCATGTTTCTAAGTCCATTTTAATAGAAAATTCAAAGAGTACCATTAGAAGAATGAAAAAGTACCTATAGTTCAATTCTCACATTTTGGTACCTAAATATAATCCCTTATTTCTAACACTAACTTGACTCAGATACATATCAGCTAACTTTAATGTCGATAAGTGAAATAATTTAAAATATTAAAAAGGTTTCATTAGGAGAAAAGTACCAATTTCCCTTTTCCTCCTTGAACACCCCTCGAGTTTGAAATTTAAAAATATTCCATTTTGCAAAAGTTGTTTATGCTACAGACATGTCTCAATCGATTAAAATCTGTGTTAATATGCCCAATAATAAATACGTACCAAACTGTTCACCCGGATTTGGCCTGAAATACGGTACCATGAAATAGCTCCCAAATGAAATAACTCCCAATGAAATAACTCCCTATGAAATAATTCCCATCAAAAATTAAATAATTCCCAAACTTGAAAAATTAAATAACTACCAAAGGGTAAAATGAAATTACACCCAATAATCGGCGGTTTCATAATTTTAAAAATATTACTCCCAAAAAAGCGATATAACTCCCAATGAAATAAATCCCAATAGAAATGAAATAATAAGAAAAGATTTCATTCATTGAAGAAAGGTTTTATAATATTTCAGAAAGCTGATTTTCATTTCGCACCAGATTAAGAAATCGTTGCAACCTGACAAAGGCCGACGATGTAAAAAGAATCTTTTCTGAGCGAAGCCGGTTTTTGATACACCCCAGAGGAGGCAATGCAAAAAACTTTTCTGAGTGAAGACAGTTTTTAATATTTATGGGTTCTGCTTTTGCAAAGTAGAACCCAACAAAAATGAAATAACTCCCAATACAGTGAAATAACTCCTAATTCCCAAAATAAAATGAAATAAAACCCAACAAAAATTTCATTGGGAGTTGTTTCATTGGGAGTTATTGCATTATGAAATAACTCCCAACAAAAAATTATGAAATAACTCCCTATGCGTTAGGAGTTGTTTCATAATGAAATAAGTCCTAAGTTGTATGACAATTTTGTTGAGTGTTATTTCATCTTTTCGTGGGGAGTTATTTCATTTGGGAGCTATTTCATGGTACCTGAAATACACCATGGCGAGTTCCAAATAACAACCTTTTAGTTAATTTATGTATGAATCCAGGAACCAATGTTAAACAAATTATCAAAATCGGCTTAATAATTTGCAATAAAATGTATTTTCCCAATTTTATCCCCTTTTTGGTACCTTTTTTATCCCCATTGCGGTGGTAAAATATTATTAAAATAATTTTCTGTATCGTGGTGGGAGCTCATAGTAAAATATTCAAATGTCTATGTCAAATTATAGAAAAACATATTTTATGAAAAAGTACCAAAAATAAACACAATTTTTATCCCTTAACGGTTCGAATTTCCAAAAAGTACCAAACCTATATTTTTTATTTTTTGATAAGTAAAGAATACGATTTAAATTTTGTTTCTATGTTTATTGGTTTAAAAGATACATAGGGTGCCAAAAAAAGTACCAAAATACAGTTTTTACCCGTTTTCTCCCCTAAAAGGTTCGAATTTCGAAAAAGTATGAAACACCTGTCAACTTATTTTTTAAATGGTGTAACATGCAATTTCAAGCTTTTTTGTATCTTTATTAGTTTTGAAGATATAATATTACCGGATTTATCCGTTTTTACTCTTTTTACCCCCTAATCGTTCGAATTTCCAAAAATCCCTTCTTAGTGGATTGTTTTGGGAGGGAGGAACCCACAGTTAAAATTTCATGATTCTAGCTTCAGTCGTTTGTGCTGTGGGATGATGAATCAGTCAGTAACGTTGCTCTTTTATATATATAGATTATAAGGCAATTACGGACAAATTTTGCCCGATTTTGGCCATACTTTACAGTATAATTTAAGTGTACTTAGAACTAATTTGCGTAAAATTTGATCAGGATTTCCGCATAATCAACATATTTATAACTGCTCAAACTATATTCATGGACTGATATTCCCTATTTTTATTACCAAAAAAACCTTATTAATAGAGAGTATTTGTGGTATTTCAGCCAGTTAGCTCATTTGGTATGGACCCTATGGTGATTTCAACAAACAGATGGACATGCCTAGATCGCCTTACAATTAGAGTGCCCAAAAAAACCGGCAAATTTAAAAAAAAAAACTGTTTCCAGTTTAAGCGAAAAAGTGTGTTTTTGAAAAAACCGGGTTTTATTATTGTTTTTTAAAAAACGATTCAACGGTTTCATGTTTTGTCTTCAAAAAACCGGTTAACCGGTTTATATTAAATTTTTGTTTAATATGAAAAAGGTCTCCTTAAATTTATTTTTATTTCTGGACGCTAATTGAAAATGTGTTAAGAATTGTCTACTAAATCTTCGGAAATTTAAAATTTTTTGAATTATTAAGGCAATTATTTTATATCTTTTACGAAATATTGTCCAATGCTATAGTTTTTTATAAAATAAAGCAATATTTTTAAAAATGCTATCAAGGTTTTTCATTAATATGTTTGAATCAGCTTTAGAAAATATATTTCATTAAAACCGGTTAACCGTCATACAAAAACCGGTTTGTCAAAAAACCGAAAAGTTAAAAAACCGAAACCGGTGGAGTTTACAAAGTTGAAAAAACCGGTTGACCGGTTTTCGTTTTCGGTTTTGAATACTCTACTTACAATATAAAGAGAAACCAGAATATACATACAAAATCAATTTACCCCCATCTTTTTGATGGTGGCTATTAGAGTTTACATTGTAAGGAATTATTTTAAAAGTTTAAAATACATTTTTATAAGTATGTAGAAAAAACATAAAATATCCAATAAAGTATACAAAGCTTTAAAGTATGTAGTTTTTAGTGGTCAGGAATTGTTAACTGTAAATATTCAAAAGTGCTAAATCCATTTTATTTTGTAAAAATTTCAATTTTTATTATCTCAGTCAAATGGAATTGATTATAAATATGTTACTAAATATATAATATAATATGATACAAACGCACTTCTTCTTAACAGTGCATTAACTGATTTTAAAAATATTTAAAATCAAGGATTTTAGAAAGATTTTTGTTTTTGTTTTGTTCGAAAAAATTTACCTTGTACATTCAAAATTTTACAAATATTTTTTTTCTACAGTTTTTTGTTTATTTTTATTTATATGCGCTGGGGGAGAAAATACTAAAAATGGTGTTAATTTAAAGTTGAATAAGTTTTAGAATTTTCATCCGATTTGAATAATTAAAATCATGTTTTGTTAAGAACTAAATTTTCTATATATGTTGGTATAAATTTTTATCAAAATAAGCAATGAAAAGCGACTAAAATCAAAAGTTGATAAATTTTGATTTTCTTTTAGATATTCTTAACAAAAACAATATATCATCTTATAGCTTAAAAATATATCAAAAAATGCACGTCATTTTAAAGCGTAATCAGTTTTCTTTCCAAAAAATTTAAAGTCGAAAAAAAAACTGACTAAGCTACAGGTCTATAAGTCGACGAACATCATTGAAAACGGTTTTTTCAGAACAACTTCTGAATTTGAGGGTGTTTCTGAAATTTTTAGTGTACCCTGCAAAGACACGCTAGGCCGTTTTCCAAGTTTTTTCCATCGTAGCACCGTGTTATTATCGAAACAGCAGTTTATGTTTCAAATCAGACCAAATGTTTGATACACTGTATATACAATTAATATAAAAAATTCAACAAAACATGAGCTTTTAGTCCCAAATTTTAAAAACCGGTTAACCGATTGATATAAATCGGATAAACCGGTTAAACGAAAATCAACATTTTTAATTGACCGGTAAGCAAAAAACCGAAATTTCGAAGAAATCCGGTTTATAAACATTAGTTGGTGTAAAAAGAACTCGAGTTAGATTTGAGAATATGCTTTTTAACATTTTTTTATTTCTTAGCTAAATATGTATTTTTCGTATGCATCATACGTATGAGTAATATTTAATATTGATAAATAATAACTAGAATACTCAAGAATAATATTAATTAAATTCTATTCTTATTGTTTGGATTATTTATATTGTCATTATTGACTTATTCTTATTATATTTTGTATTTATTTATGGTTGCCGATTCAAAAAATTTACAATCTTTGAAATATAAAATCAATAAGACAGTAGAGAATTCTATAAGATGATTGAATAATATAAGATTAATATTAATACAGGATATTGATAGCCGTTCATATTGTTCAGATTACGAAGATTTTCGTAAATTTTACACGTACAAAACCCGAATGTAAACAATATGGAGTAAAAATACAAGTTTTTTACCCATACATGTACACAAATTAAAATCTCTCTATTCGTCTACCAATGATATAGGGTCATTCCAAATCAGTGTTGCGAATTTAGCCCTTTTTAGGCTAAATTTAGCCTTTTTATACCCTTCACCTTCGTGAGAAGGGTATATATAAGTTTGTCATTCCGTTTGTAATTTCTACATTTTTCATTTCCGACCCTATAAAGTATATATATTCTGGATCCTTATAGATAGCGGAGTCGATTAAGCCATGTCCGTCTGTCTGTCTGTCTGTCTGTCTGTCTGTCTGTCTGTCTGTCTGTCTGTCTGTCTGTCTGTCTGTCTGTCTGTCTGTCTGTCTGTCTGTCTGTCTGTCTGTCTGTCTGTCTGTCTGTCTGTCTGTCTGTCTGTCTGTCTGTCCGTCTGTCTGTCTGTCTGTTGAAATCAGTTTTCTGAAGACCCCAGATATCTTCGGGATCCAAATCTTCAATAATTCTGTCAGACATGCTTTCGAGAATTTTGCTATTTAAAATCAGCAAAATCGGTCCACAAATGGCTGAGATATGAGGAAAAAACCAAGACAACCTCGATTTTTGACCTATTTTTTTACCTATATCTGGATTACTAAGACATTAATATAGACAATATGGATATCTAATGATAGATATTTCAAAGACATTTGCAACGACGTATATAAGACCATAGTAAGTTGGACCTACAATGGGTCAAAATCGGGAAAAAAATTTTGAACCCGAATTTTTTTTTTAAAAAAAAAAAATTTAAAAAACAAAAAATAATTTTTTTAAATTTAAAAAAAAAAAAATTTTAAATTTAAAAAAAAAAAATTTTAAATTTAAAAAAAAAAAATTAAAATAACAATCGAAAAATTTTTTTTTCCAAAAAATTCAAAAAACAACTGGAAAAAAAATTAAATTTTGTTTACCTAAAAATATTTAAAATTTTGAAGTATAATTTGGTGAAGGGTATATAAGATTCGGCACAGCCGAATATAGCACTCTTACTTGTTCAATCTTGTTTAGCCACAAAAAAAATAATTTAGCCTTTAGCCATTTTTTACCCTTTTTTATTTTCATTTAGCCATTTTTATGACTAAATAAAGTCTTATATATTTACTCTAATGAATCATAAATTTTTGCTGTTGAAAATTAGTAAAATCAGTTCAAAAGAATTGGCAGAGATATTATGACAAAAATTAACTAAAAATGTTGAACCTGTGAACAATTTAAGCACATATAAATTGTTGGAACCTTCCATATATTAAAAAAATGCCATAACTAATATAGAGAAAATGGACGTTATTTGAATAGAAATTGTTAATAAATATGTTAATATTTTACGCGCGGGTCCGGGCGTTTATAAAACCATATATAGGGTTAAAGAGAATACTTTAACAAATATTTTATAACACATGCCATGCAATTTAGAAAGAAAAATTCAGTTCATTATCGATAATAATCATAGCTAAAATCATTTTTATCTGATCAAATATAAAAAATTAACTTTTTTCCAAATTTAAATTAAATATTTATGTTTACATATTTTGGCTACCTTAGTGTTGATATGTTTACTAACTAATGCCAAAATTTATGTTTTTGCCAATGAAAATCAATTCTGTCCGGCGACGTGTATAATTTTTAGAATATTTTTTTTTCTGATTACATGAGAGGCATATTTGCCATATATTCACTTATCAAAATATTCTCCATCGAAGTTATCACAAAGGATTACTTTATACATAATTTGTCTTTCATATGAAAAAATTTGCAGGAGCATTTTGCAGGCCAGGTGATAAATACGAGGCTTTAAAAACATCGGCATATGAGATACATGTGGCCCCATATTACGTTATTTTAAAGTTAAGGATCAACATACAGGAATAAATATTCTTATTTTTTGTTCACCATAAATTGGCAACACTGTTCCAAATACATATTTCGACCCGAAAATAGAGTTTTCAATTTTTTCTTATTTGATGTTGTTAAAATCAAAACCATATAATGGAAATTTCTGAAATTCAATTGGAAACTTCTGAAATACAATTATAAACTTATTTCTTTTCAATAATACGGTGCTACGATGGAAAAAAAACTTGGAAAACGACCTAGCGTGGGTTATAGGTATTGCTGAGTACACTAAAAATTTCATAAACACCCTCAAATTCAGAAGTTATTCTGAAAAAAACCGTTTTCAGTGGTGTTCGTCAACTTATCGATCTGTAACTCAGTCAGTTTTTGTCCGACTTTAAATTTTGTAACGGTTTTGGAATGAAAACTTACGTTTTAAAATGAAGTGCAGTTTTTGATACATTTGTAAGTTATAAGTATTGTTTTTGTTAAGAATATCGAATATTGGGTTTAGCCGCTTTTTATTGCTTATTTTGATATAGAAGCTTATACAAATTTATACCAATATATAAAGGAAATTTAGTTCTTAACAAAACGTGGGTTTAATTATTCAAATCGGATGAAAATTGTAAAAGTGATTCAACTTTTCATTAAGTCCGTTTTGAATATTTTCTCCCCCAGCCCATATGAATAAAAAAAAACAAAAAAAATATTTGTAAAATTTTTAATTTACAAGCTAACTTTTTTCGAAAAAGTTTAATAACTTTTGCAAGTATAAACCGATTTTAACAAATAATGTCTGGTTTTTGTCTACATAAAATTGTACTTAAAATTCTGTGCAATAAGAAATAGGGTTTCATAGAAAAAAAATAAAACAACTATTGTTGAATTAGAAAAATTACGAAAAAAAAAATAAGAAATAAATCGAAACTTTTTATAAAAACTTACACAATTTCTTGGAATTTGATTTTATGCGTACATTCTATGAAAGCCTGAGTCTTTACCTATCCATAGTTGTTTAAACTTTTTAAATGGGTCTAAAAATGTGTGAGTTAGAGTTACTACAGTCCTACGACCTACCCTAAAACAGTTTTTTTTTCAAAATAACTCAGAATTTTGAGGGAGTTTTAATCTTTGAAAACGGTTTCAGTATGTCCGCACCTAGTCCTACAACCTCCATTAGGTCCTTTTCAAGTTCTGGCAAAAAGTGTTATTTTGTAGCAGAGTGTAATTAATTAATTAAAAGAAAAACATATTAATTTCCAATATTATTAAGTTTATTAATTATAAAATATCTATTATTTATTTACATGTTGTATTTTTTTATCTTAAAATTATAGTAGATTTATTAAAATATCACTTGTCAAGATCATATACTAATTTATTTCTAGTTCTCTTTTCCATAGAATTTCTTGTTATTTGTTCATCATACGAGAAAAATAACTAGAATTTGTAATACTTTTCAAGGCTGCAGCACCACCGCAACTACTTGGCTGATAATGTGGCAGCAGTTGTAGCAAGAATTCTTTTGGTTGAAATTTTCTTTGTTGTTGTTTTTCATAATCTTCCATAAGTTTTTTGTGTTTCTCATTTGCAATTTCTCGTCTTAAATTCGTTTTGTAAATTGTTTCCTGACTAATAATGTCAAATTCATCTGGAGTTAATCTTCGTTTATTTTTCATGGTTTTTGTGATGAGTTCATCGGTCAGTTGGAGTTTGGTATTAGCGATGCTCAGAAAGGGCGAATGACTTCTTCTTACCTCTACAAGGTGTAAATAAAGGATGTAGCATAATCCTGGCTGTTGTTTTTGTTGATGTGATATTTGATGAAATTTATTTGTAGTAGCTGCTACAAATTTTGATGCAAAACTAGTCTTGATAATGTTGCTAGATGTTGTGTTCGATGATGTCATGAATATAGGCATTTGCTTGGTAAAATGCTGAAGCTGCTGTATTTGTTGCTGTACATTGTTCGTTGTGACTGCCACAGATTTTGGTGCACAGCTAGTTTCGGTGATAATATTGCCAGTGGCTGATAAAAATGTTGTTTTTGAAGATACCATGAATATAGGCATTTGCTGGGTAATAAGTTGAAACTGCTGTAGTTGTTGCTGCACATTGTTCGTTGTGACCGCTACTGATTTTGATGTAGCACTAGTCGGTGAACTTCTTTGAGTTGCCATGATTATGGAAAGTTCTTGCGTAATATGCTGTCTTTTGCGTTTATAAGAGTAAAAATATATTTTTGTTTGTAGAACGTTTGAGATGATGTGTTTACATATAATGTTTTAGTTATACTGATGCCGTTTGTAAAGTGGCCATACTATTTTATATATTTAAAACAGGTACCTGAAACATTAGAGTTATCTGGGTAGCGCAGATGGGTGATGTTTTGCGTTTTCAAAGTTTCTCAGGTACTTTTTTCAATGTACCTTTTTAAAAATTGAGCATTCTAAATCATGTTACCTCAGTATGGATGATGGGTCATAAAACAAATAATCTAGTAACGTTAACTAAATTAAAGACTGGCCTTAACTCATTTGTTATGCTCAATTTTCATGTTAATTTCAACAGGATTTTTCCCAGAATATTTTCTGGAAAAAAGTGTTACCTGCGAATTACGTTTATGATAAACAATACGTTTAACTCATCACACTTTTAGCACGATGGCAAGTTTCAGAAACTAATTTAATGTGTACCATTTGCAATTATATTTCAGAAATTTCCAATTGAATTTCCGTAAATTCCATTTGTATTTCAGTAATTTCTTATTGTATTTCAGAAATTTTCATTTGAATTTCGGAATTGTCCGTATTTCAGAATTTTTAATTTATACTTAAATATTTTCTAATTGTATTTCGGAATTTACTAAATGTATTTCACAATTTTCCAATTGTATTTAAGAAATTTCCATGAGCTATTAGAATTTTCTGAAATACAAATCAAAATTTCTGAAATACAATTGGAAAATTCTGCAATACATGTGGAAAATTTTGAAATGCAACTGGAAATTTATGAAATGCAATTAGAAAATTCTGAAATTCAATTGGAATTATCTGAAATATAATTACAAATTTAAAATGTAACGTAAGTGTAACGTCGGTCAAGCCCGACCACCTAATACCCTACACAAAGTAAAAGAGCAAAAAAAATGTCTTTTAAAATTTCAATAATTTATATTCGTGAGTGATTTTCGAAATCGGCCTTATATGACCAATTATGGACCGATCGCCATGAAATTCGGTCGTGTTATTTATGTCTATATGAAAGTTATTTATGTTGAATTCCAATTTAAATAGGTTTCGTCCTTGAGCCGAAAAAATTATATGTACCAAATTGTATCGAAATATGTATCTTCAAAATTGCGACCCTACTCTGCGCGCAAGTTTTACATGGAGCCAGCAAGCCAGCCAGACGGACGGACGGACATCGTTTAATCGACTCAGAAAGTGATTCTGAGTCCATCGGTGGTGTAGGGTATAAATACCTTATTTTTAGATGTATTGTAACAATGAAATAGTAAGTAAATTAGCTATTTCGTGTACATACTTCCTTTTTAAGTTACTTTTATACTTAGTTATTATTTTGTTCATTTACACTGTAAAATTACATCCAACTCAAGCCGCACATACTCAACCACACATTTTGTTGATGTTGATCTCACAACAGATCATTGCACATTATAATTCCCAAGCAGTTTATATGAAAATAACTATAAGTAAGCAAGGTTAGGTTACAGTCGGGCGGTTCACACAAGACACGAATGCACTATACAAGTCTCGGAAATTGTAATATTATAATTGAAGAGCCGACAGACTTTACGAAAGTAAAACCTGTTGTAAATTTTTGAAACAATACGAGACCTTTGACAATACGAGTATTGAATAAATTACCTACACAGTGACTTCGGTTTTCTGTTCTCACAGTGGCTTTGGCTGTCTGTTCTCACAGTGGCTTCGGCTGTCTGTTCTCACAGTGGTTTTTGACTACCTGTTCTCACATTGACTTCGGTTGCCTTCCAGTATGCAAAATGATTCGAAGTTATATCGAAAGTGAATAATTTTTTCGTAAAATTTTATCGATATCGACTATAATGTCGAGAATGTGCGTGTTTTCCTAAGTAGAGTGCAGAGCGATAAAGAGTCGAAAATCGTTTATTATTCTGATTCTAATTTTTATCGATATACTATACCTTTTTCGGTATTAGAAATGTTCTAAAATTATTCGATTTCGATTAAATATATGAAAAAAATTTCGTATACTTTATACCATAGGGTACAACTAGAGGTGCAACCAAATTTTATCGAAATATCTTCAAAATTGCGACCTGTACTCTGCGCACAAGGTCTCAGAAAGTGATTCTAAGTCGATCGGAATACTTTAAGGTGGGTGTTAGACCAATATTTTTGGGCGTTACAAACATCTGCACAAACGCATTCTGTCTTCCCCACTATGGTGGTGTAGGGTATAAAAATAGTGCTAAATGTTTTACGCCATTAGTACTGTTTTCGATTCTAAAACTCTGTTGGTTTATAATTTAAATAATAATGTTTGTTTGTTGTTGTATGTTTGTTTGCTGGTTCGTTTTGTCTATGTTTTTTGTTTTAAATGAAACACTTTTTGTTTTGTTTATTTAAATTCAATTTTGTTTTTTATTTAGTTTAATGTTATTTTTAGTTTAATTGTGTTATGTATTACAATGTTTTTATTTTGTATTCTATGTTTGTATTTTGTTCACTTTTTATTTAATATGTATGTACAATTATTGGTTTTATGTTATGTCACAAATTTATGTTTTTTGTAAGAGTCACAATTTATGTTTTAATGTTATACTGTTTAATGTTCAAACTAGAGTGATCTTAAAAATGATTTGTTAAAGCAATGATAGGTATTTTAGTACAAAAAAAAGTATAAAGCAAAAAGGGAGACAAGAAAATAAAAATATGTGCATATAAAAAAGGGTCCGTTAGGACTTATTAAAGGGTGTTTCACTAAGTGATGTTAATGCTGAACAAATAATAATAATTATTTGGTAAAAATTTATTTATATTTGGTAAAAATTCTAATTGGCATCTCAAACCCTTTTAATTGATATCAAAACATTTGAGATCGAATATTTATTTTAGAAGATATTTAAGGGTTTAGTGATTTGGGATTAGAGATGCTAATCGGGACTGATTCTTAAAAATCCCGGGGTTCGGGATTTGGTAATCTCGACCCGGGGTTTCGGGATTTTCGGGAAATCTAAAATCCCGGAAATTATAAGAAAGAAACGTACATAATTATGTCATTACAATTGAAAGTAAATTTTTTATTTAGCAATTAATTTTTATTAGACACTAAAAAGCATAAAATACTTGCATGAGTACATTATATAAGAAAAAATAACAATACAGTATGTACATTAGGCCGGGTAGATTTGTATGGACGATCAAAACGTAAAAAATCGCCAAGAAACCATAGGTCTAAAATCAAATCCTATCTTGCGCATTTCGTCTTTTATCCAATAAAAAAAACTATTAAAAAAATATATATATACTGCAATATCATTGGATAAAAGACGAAATGCGCAAGATAGGATTTGATTTTAGACCTATGGTTTCTTCTTAGAATTTTCCGTAGAATGCGTTTCTGCTATACGATTTTTCGTGAAAAAAATCGACATACTGGTGAAAAACCGTACTTTAGTATAAAAAAGTGTTTATTTTAAATAGCTTCTTAAGAATACTATTGCATCTATGGTTTCATCTGCCATTCTGGAACGAATTTTGTTTTCGACATATGCTGCTGCCGAAAAACATCTTTCACATTCCATCTTTCACATTGGCAAACCCGATTGCAAATACTTATAACAAATCTGCAAGTATTTTCCTCTTATTCCATCAGAAATAAAATGATCGATTTCTTTGCAAGTTGAAAATCTACATTATAATTTGGTTTCGTTATTGTTATTTGGGATTTTTACATTTATTAATAATATCTTTTAGCAATAGAAATATTTTCAATTTGTTCGAGCTCCTCATCCGAGATAAAATCAATTTCATTTGTAGAGGATTTAAATTGAGTTTTGTTAGATAACTACCAAAAAAAGTTGAAGAATTGATTTTCTAGAGCCCCACTCGAGGAAAACCAAAAATACCGTTTTCCTTTATTAACTATATTGTAGCAGGAGTTGAGCTTTACAACTTTGCTGAACATCACTTTGCGATATTCGGGCATGTAGAATGTCAAAATGAATGTAAAAGTCACACAAAAATGACAATTTCCCCCGAAAACCCCGGGATTTAAAATTAAAAATCCCGGGCTTCGGGAGTTCCAAAAGTAAAAATGTTTTAATTTTTTCCAGTAAACTATAAATTAACAATATGTAGTTTTGGCCTTCTATGGGGACTTGAATCAGTTATGGTCTGAGCTGTACAGAATTTGATAGAGTGATTGATTTCTTAAACCATTAAAAGACTTATGTCGAAATTTATGTTAATATCGTTCTAGGACCAAATTTTGCCCGATTTTCGCCACACTTTACAGTATAATTTAAGAGTACCTTAGAACTAATTTGCGTAAAATTGTATCAGGATTTGCGCATAATCAACATATTTATTAATAGAGAGTATTTGTGGTATTTCAGCCAGTTAGCTCATTTGGTATAGACCCTATCGTGATTTCAAGAGACAGATGGACATATCTAGACCGTCTTACAATTGGAGTGTCCAAAACACCGGAAAATTTAAAAAACCGGTTACCGGTTTAAGCGAAAAAGTGTGTTTTTGAAAAAACCGGGTTTTATTATTGTTTTTTTAAAAAAACGATTAAACGGTTTCGGGTTTTGTCTTCAAAAAACCGGTTAACAGGTTTATATTAAATATTTGTTTAATATGAAAAAGGTCTCCTTAAATTTATTTTTATTTCTGGACGCTAATTGAAAATGTGTTAAGAATTGTCTACTAAATCTTCGGAAATTTAAAATTTTTTGAATTCTTAAGGCAATTATGCAATTATTTTATATCTTTTACGAAATATTGTCCAATGCTATAGTTTTTTATAAAATAAATCAATATTTTTAAAAATGCTATCAAAGTTTTTCATTAATATCTTTGAATCAGCTTTAGAAAATATATTTCATTAAAACCGGTTAACCGTCTTACAAAAACCGGTTGGTCAAAAAACCGAAAAGTTAAAAAACCGAAAGTTGAAAAAACTGCTTGACCGGTTTTCGGTTTCGGTTTTGAATACTCTACTTACAATATAAAGAGAAACCAGAATATACATACAAAATCAATTTACCCCCATCTTTTTGATGGTGGCTATTAGAGTTTACATTGTAAGGAATTATTTTAAAAGTTTAAAATACATTTTTATAAGTATGTAGAAAAAACATAAAATATCCAATAAAGTATACAAAGCTTTAAAATATGTAGTTTTTAGTAGTCAGGAATTGTTAACTGTAAATATTCAAAAGTGCTAAATCCATTTTATTTTGTAAAAATTTAAATTTTTATTATCTCAGTCAAATGGAATTGATTATAAATATGTTACTAAATATATAATATCATATGATACAAACGCACTTCTTCTTAACAGTGCATTAACTGATTTTAAAAATATTTAAAATCAAGGATTTTAGAAAGATTTTTGTCTCTCCTGTAATATTTCTGAAAAGGAACTTAGCACGTTTGTACACTAAGCTAACAAAATGATTAATAAAATAAAATTTTAAGAACAAAACATACTAATGAAATTGAATTTTTTCAATTTAATTTACTCTGAAAAAGTTTTTAAGTAAACTCATTGTCCTCTACTAAGAATTTGTAATTATTGTAATTCTTAAAAATTACACTTTGCTACAAAATTACACTTTTTGTCAGAACTTGAAAAGCGACCTAATGGGGGTTATAGGCCATATAGGTGAGAACATACTAAAACCGTTTTCAAAGATTTTGAAACACCCTCAAAATTTTGATATATTTTGAAAAAACTGTTTTAGGGTAGGTCGTAGTACTTTAGTACCTCTAACTCACACATTTTTAGAACGATTTCAAAATCATAAACAATTATGGATAGACAAAGAATTAAGCTTTCATAAAATGTATGCACAAATGTATACCAAAAAAATTGCGTAAGTTTTTATAAAAAGTTTCGCTTTATTTTTTTCGTAATTTTTCATATTCAACAATAGTTAAATTAATTTTTTTCTATGAAAACCTATTATTTTTTTAAAGACAACTTTATATGGGCAAAAATGAGATATCACTAGTTAAATCGGTTTACATTTGCAAAAGTTATTAAACTTTTTTGAAAAAAGTTCGAAAAAATTTACCTTGTAATTCAAAATTTTACAAATATTTTTTTTCAAGTTTTTTGTTTATTTTTATTTATATGCGCTGGGGGAGAAAATACTAAAAATGGTGTTAATTTAAAGTTGAATAAGTTTTAGAATTTTCACCCGATTTGAATAATTAAAACCATGTTTTGTTAAGAACTAAATTTTCTATATATGTTGGTATAAATTTTTATAAACTTTTATATCAAAATAAGCAATGAAAAGCGACTAAAATCAAAAAAGTTGATAAATTTTCTTTTTCTTTTAGATATTCTTAACAAAAACAACACTTATAACTTAAAAATGTATCAAAAAATGCACGTAATTTTAAAACGTAATCAGTTTCTTTCCAAACCCGTTAAAAAATTTAAAGTCGAACAAAAACTGACTAAGCTACAGGTCTATAAGTCGACGAACATCACTGAAAACGATTTTTTCAGAATAACTTCTGAATCTGAGGGTGTTTCTGAAATTTTTAGAGACAATTTGTAGTGTACTGAGCAAGACCTATAACCAACGCTAGGCCGTTTTCCAAGTTTTTTTTTCAATCGTAGCCCCGTGTTATTATCGAAACAGCTTTATTTTGTATACCAACAGTTTATGTTTCAAATCAGACCAAATGTTTGATACACTGTATATACAATTAATATAAAAAATTCAACAAATCACGAGCTTTTAGTCCCAAATTTTAAAAACCGGTTAACTGAGTGATATGGATCGGATAAACCGATTAAACGAAAATCAACATTTTAAATTGACCGGTAAGCAAAAAACCGAAATTTCGAAGAAATTCGGTTTATAAAAACGGTTTATAAAGTTGGTGTAAAAAGAACTCGTGTATGATTTGAGAATATGCATTTTAACATTTTCTTATTTCTTAGCTACAGTTGTGTTAAATATTACTCATACAGTACGTATGAGTAATATTTAATATTGATAAATAATAACTACTTAGTATACTCAAGAATAATATTAATTAAATTATATTTTTATTGTTTAGATTATTTATATTGTAGTCTATCAATGATATAGGCTCATTCCAAATACATATTTCGACCCAAAAATATAGTTTTAAATTTTTTCCTATTTGATTTTGTTAAAATCAAAACCATATAATAGAAATTCCTGAAATACAATTGGAAAATACTGTAATATAATTTGAAATGTCTGAAATACAATTAGAAACTTCTGAAATACAATTTTTGCACATTCATAATTTTTTTTTTGACATTTTAGAAAATCTGTTAATATATTTATGTTTTTTTGGAGAGCTGTTAATCATTTTAATGTACAATTTTTGCCACTTTATTAGAGAAAACCCGGTAAATAAAAAAATAATAACGCAGTTTTGTTTGAAATTTATTTTTATAGCTATAAAACAAATGTTGTAGCAATGTAAACTTGCAAAAGTATTCATAAAAAATAATAAAAAACCAAGTAAGAAAGTAAGTAAAAGAACAAAAACATTTTTCTTTTAAAATTTCAATAATTTATATTCGTGAGTGATTTTCGGAAGTGGGCCTTATATGGGAGCTATGACCAATTATGGACCCATCACCATAAAATTAGGTCGTATGATTTATGTCTACATTAAAGTTATTTATGTTGAATTTTGTGTGTATACCAAAATTTTTAAGCGATTTATGCACTTTAAAGTGATTTTCGGAAGCGGGTCTATATGGGAGCTATGACTAATTATGGACCGATCGTAACAAAATTTGGTGACATGAATTTTGTATATATAAAACTTATTTGGAGCGAAATTTGTGTAGATACATATATAAATTAAACATTTATGACCGATAAAGTCCAATTTCGAGGGGACATTTGTATGGGGTCTAGGTGAAATAATGGACCGATTTCAGCCAGTTTCAATAGGCTTGGTCCTTGGGCCGAAAAAATAATACGTAAAAAATTTGATCGAAATATCTTCAAAATTGCGACCTATACTCTGCGCACAAGGTTTACATGGACAGCCAGCCAGCCAGTCAGTCAGCCAGTCAGCCAGTCGGCCAGCCAACCAGACGGACGGACATCGTTTAATCGACTCAGAAATTGATTCTAAGTCGATCGGTATACTTTAAGGTGGGTGTTAGACTAATATTTTTGGACGTTACAAACATCTGCACAAACGCATAATACCCTCCCCACTATGGTGGTATAGGGTATAAACAAACAAACTTCGTTTGGAATTCGTCCAAAAGCACTTTGAAGAGGACATGGAATTCTGGAAGTGAGTTTTGTGCACTGATGAGTTGAAGTATTACATATTTTTAAGTGATGGGAGAGATAAAGTATGGCGCAAAACAAATACAGCAATGGATCCGAAAAACTTACTCGCTACAGTTAAGCAAGGTGTTGGCAGAGTGATGGTTTGGGTTACTGTCGCTGCTTCTGGAGTGGGAAAGTTAGTGTTTATTGAGGATAATATGGATCGTTATCAGTACAAATCCATTTTGGAACAAAATTTGAGAGCATCCATTGATATTTTAACTCTTGGTTAAAGTTGGATTTTTCAGCAAGATAACGATCCGAAACATTGGTCTCAAATTGTCAAAGATTGGCTACTCTACCATGCCCCATGACAATTGTACACACCACCTCATAGCCCGCACTTAAATGTTATTGAGCACGTGTGGGAAATTCTACAACGGAAGATCCGAAAACATCTTATTACTTGTGCATCAATGTTAAAGGAGAACCTTCCAGAAGAATGGCAAAATATAACGTCCGCAAAACTGGAAAATTTAGTTGATTCGATGCCCAGACGCTTGTAGATGCCCGTGGTGGTCCAACGAAATATTGAATTTAATGAAAATTTGTATTCGCTGAAAAATTTTTATTTAGTGTACAGATCGTATGTAGACTTTTGTCAACTTATTTTTTTTTAATTTTTTGTGAACAAAAGTTAAATTAATTATAAATTTAGCGATATTTTTTTGTTATATTACTAAAAATGCATTTGAAATAAAACTTTTGTCGGTCACTGTATGTATAAATTACCTGAAATTTAGTTTATTGCAATTAGTAGTTAACTCAATATTCCAACTAGATAGTAACTGGTTCAATTTTCTTGAATCTTATGTCCTCTATTCTGTTTGTATTCATTCCTTTCCAATCTCACAAGTAATTTAGAGTAATTTAAAAGAAAAATATTAATTTCAAATATTGTTAAGTTTATTAATTATAAAATATCTATTATTTATTTACATGTTTTATTTTTTTATCTTAAAATTATAGTAGATTTATTAAAATATCACTTGTCAAAATCATAACTCATCATATACTCATTTATTTCTAGCTCTCTTTTCCATAGCATTTCTTATTATTTGTTCATCATACGAGAAAAATAACTGGAATTTGTAATAGCTTTCAAGGCTGCTGCACCACCGCAACTACTTGGCTGATAATGTGGCAGCAGTTGTAGCAAGAATTCTTTTGGTTGAAATTTTCTTTCTTGTTGTTTTTCATAATCTTCCATAAGTTTTTTGTGTTTCTCATTTGCAATTTCTCGTCTTAAATTCGTTTTGTAAATTGTTTCCTGACTAATAATGTCAAATTCATCTGGAGTTAATCTTCGTTTATTTTTCATGGTTTTTGTGATGAGTTCATCGGTCAGTTGGAGTTTGGTATTAGCGATGCTCAGAAAGGGCGAATGACTTCTTCTTACCTCTACAAGGTGTAAATAAAGGATGTAGCATAATCCTGGCTGTTGTTTTTGTTGATGTGATATTTGATGAAATTTATTTGTAGTAGCTGCTACAAATTTTGATGCAAAACTAGTCTTGATAATGTTGGTAGATGTTGTGCTCGATGATGTCATGAATATAGGCATTTGCTTGGTAATATGCTGAAGCTGCTGTATTTGTTGCTGCACATTGTTCGTTGTAACTGCCACAGATTTTGGTGAACAGCTAGTTTCGGTGATAATGTTGCCAGTGGCTGATAAAAATGTTGTTTTTGAAGATACCATGAATATAGGCATTTGCTGGGTAATGAGTTGAAACTGCTGTAGTTGTTGCTGCACATTGTTTGTTGTGATCGCTACTGATTTTGATGTAGAACTTGTCGATGAACTTCTTTGAGTTGCCATTATTATGAATAGTTTTTGAGTAATATGCTGTCTTTTGCGTTTATAGTGTTCAAAATATATTTTTGTTTGTAGAACGTTTGAGATGATGTGTTTACATATAATGTCTTAGTTATACTGATGCCGTTTGTAAAGTGGCCATACTATTTTATATATTTAAAACAGGTACCTGAAACATTAGAGTTATTTGGATAGCGCAGATGGGTGGTTTTTTGCGTTTTCAAAGTTTCTCAGGTAGCTTTTCAATGTACCTTTTTAAAAATTTAGCATTCTAAATCATGTTACCTCTGTATGGACGTTGGGTCATAAAACAAATAATCTAGTAACGTTAACTAAATTAAATACTGGCTTAAACTCATTTGTTATGCTCAATTTTCATGTTAATTTCAACAGGATTTTTCCCACAATATTTTCTGGAAAAAAGTGTTACCTGCGAATTACGTTTATGATAAACAGCATGTTTAACTCATCACACTTTTAGCACGATGGCAAGTTTCAGAAACTAACTTCATGTATAACATCTGCAATTATATTTTAGGAATTTCCAATTGAATTTCAGTAATTTCTTATTGTATTTCAGAAATTTCCATTTGAATTTCGGAATTGTCTGTATTTCAGAATTTTTAATTTATACTTAAATATTTTCTAATTGTATTTCGGAATTTACTAAATGTATTTCAGAATTTTCCAATTGTATTTTAGAAATTTCCATTAGCTATTAGAATTTTCTGAAAGACAAATCAAAATTTCTGAAATACAATTGGAAAATTCTGCAATACATGTATATGAAATGCAATTAGAAAATTCTGAAATTCAATTGGAATTATCTGAAATATAATTACAAATTTAAAATGTAACGTAAGTATAACGTCGGTCAATACCCTACACTAAGTAAAAGAGCAAAAAAATTTTCTTTTAAAATTTCAATAATTTATATTCGTGAGTGATTTTCGAAATCGGCCTTATATGGGGGCTATGACCAATTATGGCCTGATCGCCATGAAATTCGGTCGTGTTATATGTGTCTATATGAAAGTTATTTATGTTGAATTTTATTCCAATTTAAATAGGTTTCGTCCTTGGGCCGAAAAAACTATATGTACCGAATTTTATCGAAATATGTATCTTCAAAATTGCGACCCTACTCTGCGCGCAAGTTTTACATGGAGCCAGCAAGCCAGCCAGACGGACGGACGGAGGGACATCGTTTAATCGACTCAGAAAGTGATTCTGAGTCGATCGGTATACTTTAAGGTTACAAACATCTGAACAAACGCACAATACCCTCCCCACTATGGTGGCACAAAACATTGGATTTTTAATTTATTTTTGGATGTATTGTAACAATGAAATAGTAACTAAATTAGCTATTTCGTGTACTTTTTAAGTTACTTTTATACTTAGTTATTATTTTGTTCATTTACATGAACACCCCACTGTAAAATTACATCCAACTCAAGCCGCACATACTCAACCACACATTTTGTTGATGTTGCTCTCACAACAGATCATTGCACATTATAATTCCCAAGCAGTTTATATGAAAATAACTATAAGTAAGCAAGGTTAGGTTACAGTCGGGGCGGTTCAAACAAGACACGAAGGCGCTATACAAGTCTCGGAAATTGTAATATTATAATTGAAGAGCCGACAGACTTTACGAAAGTAAAACCTGTTGTAAATTTTTGGAACAATACGAGACCTTTGACAATACGAGTATTGGATAAATTACATTACAGATAAATTACTACACACTGACTTCGGTTTTCTGTTCTCACAGTGGCTTTGGCTGTCCGTTCTCACAGTGGCTTCGGCTGTCTGTTCTCACAGTGGTTTTTGACTGCCTGTTCTCACATTGACTTCGGTTGCCTCCCAGTATGCAAAATGATTCGAAGTTATATCGAAAGTGAATAATTTTTTCGTAAAATTTTATCGATATCGACTTCGGTATAATGTCGAGAATGTGCGTGTTTTCCTAAGTAGAGTGCAGAGCGATAAAGAGTCGCAAATCGTTTATTATTCTGATTCTAATTTTTATCGATATACTATACCTTTTTCGGTATTAGAAATGTTCTAAAATTATTCGATTTCGATTAAATATATGAACAATTTCGTATACTTTATACCAAGGCGAATTTATACAAGGTGGAGTCAGTCAATCAGCTGATTACTCTTTTTTCGCTTGTTTGGTTCTATCACCTGTCAAAGCTTGTTTTTATACTTCAATATCTACATATTCTAAGCTAATTAACAAAATATTTATATTTTGCATAAATAAGTAAAACCCTCACTATTCAATTATCTACACTATATTTAGTTTTAATACATATTTGTTTAATTTCTGTTTTTTGACATTTGTTAAGACCATTTGATGTTTTTGTAGAACTACCACCACCTTGTATAAATTCGCCTTGCTTTATACCATAGGGTACAACTAGAGGCACAACTGAGAGTAAGCTGAGAGTAACAATAATTACTCTCTCACGCGTACTTGTGATATGTGAATTCAACATACTTGTGAGAGAATTAAACACAGCAAAATACTAGAAATTTTAACTTTGATTTTCCGATTAAATACAGACCCAAGGCGAATCTATAGAAGTTGACGACAGAAGAACAGCTGATTATTTTTTAATTCAGTTGTTTAGACAAGTGAACTGTCAATTCACTAGTGTTTGTTGTGGCGAAAAATACAACAAACCCAAAAGCAAAAACAACCACAGGCAACTTTGACAGTTCACTTATCTTTTTACAAAAATAAAGTACCTGTTGTTTTTGTATATGTTGTATTTGTTGTAGTTCTGTTGTTACCTTCTATAAATTCGCCTTGATACAGACCGAACCACTTTATTACACTTCTACACAATATTTTTCAAATTTTTTGAATACTTTTCAGGACACTTTTTTGCCGAAACACGTTAATTTTGCTCAAACGAAAAATAATATTTTTTATTAATTTTTGACACTTAATTTTATGGAATTTAATTTATAGAACAGAGTTTCAATTTTTGGTATTGAAAATAGAAGAAAATTTAAATAAATTAAAATTTAAATATTTTTATACAACTGTGTCAGGTGAAAATTAAAAGGAACCAATACAACCTTAAAACTTTGTACTAATACATTCTCACGACTTAGGTTTTTGATAACAGACTAGGGTTTTTCACTCTCAGTAACGCTTCTATGGATATATTATTCTATGCTTTATATCATCGAGCAATTTCTTCTTGAAATAATGCATATTCAATACCTTTATTATTATCCAATAATGTTGCGTTAGATGTGCTTTCATTTTCAAATGCAATAAACTCTGCACATATTTCTGATATTTGCTGATTTTGAAGATTCGAATTGTCAAAAACAACATCAATAATTGGCTGCAGTTTTCTTTTAAGACGTCTTCGATCCATTTTTAATGTTAAACAATATTTTTATGAATATGTTATTGATAGGATAATAAATAAAATTTTATTTTCTCACAAATTGACAAAAAAATAAAATGTATGTATATGAATTTGTCAATTTGTGAAAAAATAAAATTTGACATTAAAAAAAAACTCGAACATTATTCACCATTTCTATAAAATATTAAAATACGATATTCTAAAAAATGTAGATTGGATAGAGCATCATAATAAATTCATATTTTCGATTTTAATTCGAAATAAGTTCGGCTACCTGTTCTCGTAGTTTAAGCAATCATTGTATTATTTAGAATTTAGACACTAAGAATTAAACATTGTAGTATTTTAAAACCAACCATCTCCATCTAAAAGCACCCGAACCCGAATGCAGAGATCCGAACCTGCGTTAAGCCGATCCTGATATTCAACCCGAACCTACTAGCAGCGATCCCGATTACACAGCCCGATCCTGAACTTAAACCGAATCCCAACAGTAGCCGATATTAACCCGACTGAATTAATGTAGCTATTCCATCGTAATTTAATATATTGATTGTAATTAAAATTAAGAAAGTTTTCAATAAAGTACTATTTTCATTAAACCCAAAAAGGGTGCATAATAATCGTCTTGTTACTTAAGGTTTATGGACCCGTAACCTTAAGTAAGCCCTGAACACGACTAAGTTGCCCCAGCCGACTACAAAACCACGTTACAATATGACTTAAAAATGTGGGATCTACAATTGATGACTTATATTTTGAAAGCGTCTTTTATTTTTAATAACTTATATGTCATTTTGAAGGGTACATATCTGTCATTTATTCCCACTTAGTTATTGAACATTACAGTGTAACCAACAGAGTTTTTCTGCTTCGAATATGTAAAATTTTATATGCGGGAAATTTTTATTTACTTCTATAGTTTGAAAAAAAGTGCAGAAATAATGTTTGAACGCTATAAAAGAAAACAACGTTTGCACCGAATAATATCTTGCGATGACAAATGGATCCATTACGATCAATTTGAAGCGTAAGAGATCGTATGTGAAGCCCGGCCAACCACCCAAATCGACACCAAATATCCATGGAGGGACCAATAGGTTCCTACCTATTATGAGCTGCTGAAATCTGTCCAGACCATTACAAGAAACATGTACCGCATGCAACAGATTCGTTTGAAGTGATCATTGGTCGAAAAACGCCCTGAATATGCGGTCAGGCATGAAACTGTAAGAGTAAAGTGGTTGGGAATTTTTGCCTCACCCACCTTAAAGTCCAGACTTTGCTCCGCTTACTATTTGTTTCGAACAATGTTGAATGCTCTCTTTTTGATACGCTTCACTTTAAAACATCCGAAATTGACTTGATTCGTTCTTGGCCTCTAAAGATGAGCAGTTCTTTTGGCTCTGAATCCATAAGTTGCCAGATAGATTTCAAAAGGTCATAGCTAACCATGGTCATACCTTGAATATATTTATATTGTACAAATGTTTGAAAAAATTCCGCATTTTTAAGTCATATACCCTATATATGAAATTGGTTAGTGCTTTAAAGGGTTAAATTCAGAAGAACAAAAATATTATAAATGATTCTTTGTATTGAAAAAAATTGTTTTCAGTAATTATTTGTGATTAATATATGCAAAATTTCTTTTAAAAAAGTATTTTTATTATAAAGTCCACTAGAAAAATATATTTTTTTAATTAGTTATGGTTCAATAAAGTACAAAAATAGATCTTACCAAATAGATTTCATATATTTGATATTTTTTTAATATTTTTTAGTGGAAAATTTAAGCCGAATATAACAAGGTTAACAATGTCATAGAAATTTAAAATTACAAAATCGTGAATTAGAGACCCATGGAAGCAATTTTGCATTAAATATTTTGCAAGAATAATTTTAACAAATTTGTGACCAAAAACGAAATTTTTTCGAAATCTGCCAATTTCAAACACGTCCCCAGCGTCACCTATAACATAGGGCAACAAAATCAAAAAAAAATTGTGGTTTCAGTAGTACAAATATGGTCCAAATTTTAAATTCTATGGAGAAGTTTTTTTTAATTTTTTTTTTCTAAAATTGCGAATTTTTTATAAATGTTTCTCCACATAATTTATGATTACTAAAAAACGGTTAGTCCGATATTACTGAAATAGACTTGGAAAAGTTCAAATTTATATAACCCATAATCTGTTTATATATTGCATTTTAATGGGCTCAGTAGTTTCGGAGTTATAATAACAAATTGAAGCAAAAAATTAATTTTTTAGGCGAAAATAGCAAATTTTTTTGTTTTAAAAAACTCATGAAAAATTGAAAACGGCAGAAATGGTTCAGGTTTATTAATTTATCACAAACCCACATATAATGGCAACAAAATGAGATATCGATCATAAATATCGATTGATTTTTTTTCGAATTTATTCACAATTATGTGAATTCACTCAGAAAATTGTATGTGCTTACAAGCGTGTTCTTTGAGTGTACATTTACATGTGTTTTGTTTTTGTTACAATAACAAAACACGTGTACAGGCTTGTATGCACACTCAGAGAAAAACTGCTACTTAAAAATAAGAACGCATCATATTAATTCAATAATGTTCATTATAATAGTTAATAGAAAAATTATACTGAAATACGATAAATCAATAATTTTTAATTAATATTATTTCATATTAGAATAAAAAATTTCAACATTACTAGACTTTCATTAAAGTTTCTTATTGATTCAATATGGTTTATATTGAGTTTAAGTTGTTTTTACTCTGGGTGCACATGCAATTTTCTGAAAATAAGCGAATTTACTTAATTGTAAATAAATTTGAAAAAAATCAATCCATTTTAATGATCGATAACTCATTTTGTTCCTATTACATGTGGCTTTTCGCTAATGCAATAAATCTGAACAATTTCTGACGATTTCGATTTTTCAATATTTTTTAAAACAAACAAAAAATGCATTTTTCACGTAAAAAATATTTTTTTTGCTTCAATTTGTTATTATAACTCCGAAACTACTGAGCCGATTGAAACACAATATATATGTGAAATTTTGTACATAGCATAGGGAAAATGTTTTCAAAATTCAATCAATCGAATGAAGAACATTAACTACTCAATTTTATGTATATAAAACAAAAAAGTAAAATTTTGTGAAAATGAGCGAATTCACTTAATTGTGAATAAATTCGAAAAGAATCAATCGATTTTTAAGATCGATATATCATTTAATTGCTATTATATTTGGGTTTGCTATAAAGTAATAAATCTGAATAAATTCTGCCGTTTTCGATTTTTCATGAGTTTTTTAAAACAAAAAAATTTGCTATTTTCTATTAAAAAATATATTTTTTTCTTCAATTTGTTATTATAACTCCGAAACTACTGAGCCAATTAAAACGCAATATATAAATAGATTAAAGGTTATGTAAATTGGAACTTTTTTCAATAATATCAAACTAACCCTTTTTGAGTTATCATAAATTATGTAGATGTTTCTCCATCTACAAAAAATCGCAATTTTAGAAAAAAAAAATTTTTTAAAAAATCTATCCATACAATTAAAAAATTTTACCATTTTTGTACTGAGGTAACCATGATGCATCAAATCTATATAGCGGTTAGTGAAGCCTTTTTTGCTGTTGACCCGTGTAATACACTGGTGCTTATCCCAGCAAAATTTAGCTTTTTCAATAAGAGACAACATAACTGTACTTTTTGAAAGTAAACAAGTTTTTTTTCTTATTCTTGTTGTTTGTCTTAATTATGCGATCAAATGTTCTTGGTGCTATTTTAAGTGGAAGATTCGTATAAACGCAGACGTGATATTTGTTTTTAAAAAAGTTACCAAAAATAAAATATTATCAATTTTAGTTTTTTTTTCAATCAATGGTACGTTTCTAATAGTAACATCTTAATTTACTGCAACTTTTTTTATTTGAATCAATAAATTTCATCACTTTTAAAGATGCCCAAGGGAACTTTTTTGTCCGATCAAGAAAAGATTCAAATTAAATTTTTTCACGACCAAGGATGTTCCAATAGAGAAATTGGACGTCAAATCGATCGTTCGGAAAGTGTGGTGCGAAATTTCTTGAAGAAAGGTCAAAATTATGGTGTTCGCAAACCTAATAAAACAAGAAGCAACCGCAACAAATTGAATGCCATACAAATAAAGAATAAATTGAATCTTCCAGTGACTTCCAAACACGTTGCACACATTTTACGAATCGATGAAAACATAAAATTGAAAAAGCCGAAATGTAAACGAATGCTAAAAAAAGCACCATAAAGAAAACCGTCTAAAATTCGCAAGAAATTATATGAAATGGACAGATGAGTGGAAAACAAGTAATTTTCTCTGACGAAAAAAAATTTAATTTAGACGGTCCTGACTCATACTCATGCTATTGGCACGATTTGAGATCAAACGATGTTCAGATGTCAAAACGTTATTTCGGTGGTGGCAGTGTTATGGTTCGGGCAGCGTTTTCTGCAGCTGGCAAGTCGAAAATATGTTTTGTTCCGACAAAAATGAATAGTGCGATTTATAACGAACTATTGGAAGATGCTCTTCTCTCATTTATGGATGAAAAAATTGATGAAGATTGCATATTCAAACAAGATAATGCTGCAGTTCATGTTTCTAAGCAATCGAAATCTTGGTTTAATGAACATAGCATTCCTCTGTTGGACTGGCCGGCTTGTAGTGCGGACTTAAACCCAATGGAGAACTTGTGGGGATACATGGCCCGTAAAGTTTATGCAAATAATGCCCAGAATGAAAGCATAATGACGGTGACAGAGCTGAAACTAAAAATTAAACAAGTCTGGGAGGAAATTGATTCCGATCTCTTTAAAAAATTAGTGGAATCAATGCCAGACCGTATTTTTGACACAATTCATAACAAAGGATCATCCACACATTATTAATAATGCTACAGTGGCCCATACATTAAAGTGTGTTTATAGGAAAATACCCTTAAAATGGATGTTCATCTCGAAAATTAAGTAAAAAAAAAAAATAAAGTACAAATGAATTTTTTTTGTAAACAATATCTAATATAATAAACAAATTTGTAGACCCCTAAACATGTTCTTGTTTAATTTTTAAATGCAGGAATATGCACCAGTGTATGTAGATACAACTGTTAAAATTTGGATTTTTAGTTCTCATTTAGCATTTATTAGAATCGGTAACAATTTTTCATAATTTCTATACGTTAAAAAAATTTTGGTAATGTCAGATTTGGCATGCATACAATATAATATTTTTTTTATTTTTTGCTATCAATTTCATAAAATTTTATATTTAAAAAAAATGCAAAAAATATTTTGAATTGAATTTTTTTATTTTGACCCAAAACTCGAATCTTTAAATAAAATGTGTAAATTTTCTGCACTTGATGTTTAGATGACAGAGAATAAAATTTCAATATAACAGCCATCCTACTATGCACATTTTCCCTCTTTATAATCACAACTTAGAACATTTATACACTATGCTAACTTTTTTCATCACTTAATATCTTGTAATCGGAAACATTATTTTTTAAGTACAGCTATTTGTAAAAATAAAAACTCTATCATTTCCGGGCAATTAGTTGAACATAACAGAATATAAATACTGCTTTATTATTTGTCTGCAATGTAAGTATTTCCTAATTTTTGTCTGTCTGGCCGTTATGCAATATGAGACAAAATCTAAGTAAGTTTGTGATATAAAACATCCTTCGTCTGCCAACAAACAAACAAAAAATAACCTCAACTTTAAGAAAAACTCAACCATATAAATGTTTGTCTATAAATTACATTTAAACGAAAATCAATTGAATTACAAAATAAAAATGAAAATCAATATCAATATTTTCTCTGTCACAGACAATATTACACAGATACAATGTATGTCAAACATAGATTCCCACAATATCCAGCAGTTTTAGGTGACTGTCCTGAAATTTTAATTTTACCTATTATTTAGAAACACCACTAGTTACACAATTAGCTACGTGACTAGTTATTTTAACAGGTGCTACTAGCTACCTAACTGGTTACATATTTAGCTACGTGACATGTAACATGTACAACTAGACATAAATAATTATTTCCAGTTTCTTGTAAACAAACCATTCTCCTATTAGTTACCGACTCTATATTATTTGGCGTAAGAGAAAAAACTAGTCTCTAAATTGTAATATAAAACTATTTGCAAGATATTAAAGTGATAATTCACCCAGTCTCCAATAGATCGCTTACTTAAAAAAAATATTAAAGTGACTTCACCTTGGGTTACCTAGAGACACTAAAATGGCGATTTTAAAATGCCGGGAAATATAAAGTAATTAACTTTCCTTTGTACTACTAAGAGTCTATAAAAAATATATTGACTACTTGTAAAACTGCTGGGTACTTTTACAATTTTACTACCAACACTAAATGACATTTAAAGTTTCATTTTGCCCGAGAGAGTGAAAGAAAATGTAAAATACAAAATATGAAAATTATTTAAATAGAAAAATCCTTTTGCGTTTGTTTGTTTGTGTACGGTTTTGTCCTATATTTATTTTAATAATTCAGTTAAATAACCTTCTTTTAGTTTCCTCTCTGGCGTTTTTTTTCCAATTTTCTTTTGCTCTTTTGTTGTACTAGTTTGTTTTGTTTTTCCATTTCCACAAATGTCATTAGCATTAACAACCAAAGTGAAACAATTTCCATTGACTACACACGACAACATCTGTTGCCATTCGATTTTCTTTTTGTTTTTCACTCGCTCCGTCATTCAGTCATTCATTCTTTCAGTCTTTTACATAGTGTACGCAATTTTCAACTGATTGACAATGGAATACAATACACAGTGCAGAAACAGTAGCGAAAAATAAATGCTTATAATACAGATACATACAATGTATTTTCAAATAGTTATTCACGCATACACAACCATTTTGAAGGGCCAACTGAAAAGTCATTAAAAATTGCAAGTTTTAAACAAGAATAGTTTTTGGTGTCATTGTATTTAAATCTAACAATGTACAGTGGGGTCGATCGAAAAAACGTGTTAAAAAATTTGGATCTTTTTAACTAATGGTTCGATTGCTTTAAGAAAATTTAATTTCTGACCACACTGCTAGAACACCTGGTGAGATACAGGGTGTCAAATTCGACTACATCTAGTTTGGAAAACTTTGTTCCGTTTGTAACTTGTACAAATATGAAAAATATCAATTAATGCATTTATTATAAAGCACATGGAAAGGTTAAGAAATACTTGCTTATTTCACTGCGGAAACTAGAAAAAACTCAAACACAAATATTACTCAAAAAATCACACATATGCGCTAGGTCTTTGAAAGGAGAGCTTTCGATCTATGTGTATTCATTTATGTCTCAAACCGTCTAGAAGTGAAAAATAATCCAAGTCAAAATTAAAAAAACAATTATAACAAGTAAGAGTAATATATTCGGCCGTGCCGAATCTTAAATACCCTCCATCTAATGTACAAAAAATTGTATCTAATTCAGCAACTTATAATTGAAATTCCTATTAGTGATATTCCTATTGGAATTTAACAATTTATATACTTAATATTTAGTTAATACGTTTGGATCAACAATTTTCCCTTTTAACCTCAAGTGAAGAAACAGAGTATAAAAAAGGGAATACAAATATATTTAGAAAAATTTCAAAATATTTGGTTGTGGGACTTATATGGGAGCTATGACCTATTATGATTCGATTGTCATAAAATATTTTAACGTGATTTGTATGTACTTATATGGGAGCTGTGGCCAATTATGGACCGATATTCACAAAATTCAGTATTATGATTTTTGAATACAAATTACTGATCTGTGTACTATTTTGGTTCAATATATGGATGCTATGACCTATTATGGTCCTAAGTATTTGAGGGCTATTTTTGTAGAATTTCATATAAACAACGCTATTAACAAGAGTGGACCCTATATGAGAGCTATGCCGAATTATGGACCAATATTTAAAAAATCATGTAGTACGATTCTTGGATACAAATTACTGATCGGTGTAAAATTTTGGTTCAGTACAGATTTGTTTGGATATTTGTGCAGGTTAATGTGTTTTCCTGATAGGCCCAATTATGGGCCTAGAAGTATGATTACTGGAAACAAATTGCTGATCTGTGCGTAATTTCATTTTGATATCGAAATGTTTTAAATATTTTTTAGGTTAATATCTTTTTCGGAAATGAACCTTATAGGGGAGCTATGACCAATTATCGTTCAATCTGCATAAAAGTTGGTACAGTGATTTCTATGTATATGAGTATTATTTTTTTCTAATTTTAGCATATTAAAGGTATTTATAAGAGATTTATGAGTACTTAACTGATTTTCGGAAGTGGACCTTATATGGGAGCTATGGTCAAACATGAACCGATATTCACAAAATCCTGTAGTATAATTTCTAAATATAAATTAAGGATCTGTGTAAAATTTTGTTTTGATATTGATATTTTTTAGATATTTATGTAGGTTATTGTGTTTTTCGGAAGTGGTCCTTATATGGGAGCTATAACCAATTACCGACCGATCTTCATAGAATTACGTACATCGATTGTTGTATATACGGGGACTATTTATGACGAATTTCAACTTAATAGAGATATTTATAAGACATTTATGCTTATATAAGTGATTTTCGGAAGTGAACTTTATATGGGGCTATGGTCAAATATGGGCCGATCAACAAAAAATTTTGTGTTGTGATTTTTTAAGCACGAAACTTATTTTTGCTGAATTTTATATGGATATTCATATTCTGTAGGCATTTATAGACC
This sequence comes from Calliphora vicina, assembly GCF_958450345.1. NCBI lineage: Eukaryota > Metazoa > Arthropoda > Insecta > Diptera > Calliphoridae > Calliphora > Calliphora vicina. The sequence goes on along the minus strand of NC_088782.1, from coordinate 28,287,941 downwards.
ATAGAACCATATTTCGGGAAGAAATTTGTATGGGGGCTAGGAGAAATCATGGACCGATTGTTATAATTTTCTCCAGAGTTACTCCTTTTATCATAAAAGTAACGAGTGCAAAATTTTGTGATATTAGCTGCAATATATTTACAAAAATGGCCAAAAATATGTGAAAATTATCAATTTTTTTTTAGGTTGTCCCACATTTTAATTCATAACTTTGGTTCCACTGTACCGATTTCGCTGATTTTCAATACCAAACTGCTTAGGACAATAATAAACATTTTTCTTGCAACTGTACTAAGTTTGTTTGCGTATTTTGGACGTGAGCGTATTTTACACAGACGGACAGACAGACGGACATGGCTCAATCGACTTAGAATTTCATAAGGATCAATAATATATATACTTTGTTGGGTCTCAGATGAATATTTCTCAATGTTACACACGGAATGACAAACTTATATATACCCTCATTCACCACTTATGGTGGTGGAGGGTATAAAAAAAAATTATAAAAATACAGTACAGTATTTGATAGAGTGATTAATTTCTTAAAACTTTAAATGACTTATATCGAAAATTATGTTAATATCATTATATATAAATTGTTCAGCCAGCTATCTAAAGAAGTGGCCACTTAAAATCCGTACGCACTGTAGTAATCATAACAAAGCTGCCAGTTATCAAAATGGAAAAAGATTTACATATGTTTTTAACAACAAATCTACCGCTTTTCTACAATGAATTGCAAGTCATTATGTTTAGTTTTAAAAAGTGTAGACACAATGGAAAAAGATGCTAGTGATAAAATTGTGCACAATAAACCAAGAAACAAACAAAGAAATCCAAAATCTGATTTTTGGCAGATATCAGGTCAGAAATTTTACATCTCGGCAGCACGAGGTTGTGTGACCTTTAAATATGAATACGTAAAAATGAACAAAAATATTAATTTGGCAGGCAATCCGCATCTGCCGTTAGAAGAGTCAAGATTTTCAGAAATGTTTTTAAAGAATTTTCAGAATTATATATAAAAAGATAGTTTGGAAAAGCGATTGTTGTCATTTATAAGACATCACACATCTGATACAAAGTTTTAGTCAAGTTGTCATTACTCAATGACAAGTTGTCATTACTCAAATACAACTATGAAGTGGTATAATGAGAATAATATTGATGTTATACCAAAACACATAAATTAAACAAATTGCCCAAATCTTCGTCCAATCGAGATATATTGGAGAATTGTTAAACGTAAATTGAAAAAGAGTGCAGGTACAGTAAATAACCAGATTTTGATGAGAACAAAGTGGAATAAATATGCTGGAATAACTTTCGAAGTGTGAAGTAAAGTTGTGCACCTATTAATAGGAGGCATAAAAAGAAAGGCCAGAAAATGTATTCGAAATAAAGACACATAAACCTGCAGTTATATTTTTACCTTTAATTTCATGTATACAATGTTAACATACGTTGTTTCATTTAAAAGTTATGCTCGTTTTAATCCGTCCGGCTTTTAAGTGGCCACTTCTTTACTTTCGTCTGGGCCATATTGCGTTTTCTACAGCAACAATACTTTTTTTATTCAATTGCAGAAATCTGTATAAATATACAAAACACAAAAATGCGTACACTCTGAAACTATCCAACCGACGAACTCCAAACCAGTTTTACCAGAAAGGCAATTTTGTGAAGATGGTTTTAGACACCTAAAAACTGCATCAAGTCCATTTTCGAATTCCCATATACAAAAATTTTACCCAATTTTTAACTTTTGAAAATTTGTATGTAGATCCACTAAGAAGTGATTTTTTGAATTTCGAATTTTAAGGGGATAACAATATTTAAATCGGTACCTCTACATAACGGGAACTAACAAAGCTAGCACCAAAAATCCACTTTTTGCTTTATATACTTTTAAAAGGAGAAACGAAATCCAACACATTAGTTTCAGTTTTCGGTTTCAACTCAAACAAGTATCGACTTTAGTAAAAACTGAGTGGTAAATATTGAAAATACGACGAAATTGTTAAATAATTTTTTTTATTATTGACATTTAGAAAGGTTTTATTTCAGCAGGTAAAGGTAAAACATGGCATAAAAAGCAGCTGAACTCTTCATTATCTTCTTAGATTTTAATTATTCTTCTGTAAAAAAAAATTATTTTTTTCTAGAAAATTCCAACCCAAATATTATAAAAATACCAAAAAATCAATTTGTAAAAAAATTCGAAAAAGTACATTTTCTTTTGCGGCTCCTCATATGTATATCTATTGTATGTCTTAAAAATGCGGGATTTTTTTCAACTTTTTTGTTTCTATTTTGAAATATTTGCACAGTATAAATTTATTCAAAGTATTGGCCATTGTTAGCTATGATATTTTCCCATGTTTCTGGCAACATAATACACAAAACTCTTTGCTCCCACCAAATACAGAGAATTTCGATTCGGCTGGTTGGCCGGGCTTCACATGCAACTTCTTACTTCTTCGATTCGACTTATCGTAATGGATACATTTTTCCTCGCAAGTAATGATTCGGTGCAAAAATGATTTTCTTTTATAGGGTTCAAGCATCATTTCGGACATGCAAATTGAGTTTGTCTTCCTTGTCAAAATCACCACTTCTGAACCGCACAAATAATCTCTCGCATGTTGAAACTGATGAATTCAGCGGCACTTTTTATACCCTGCACCACCATAGTGGGGAGGGTATCATGCGTTTGTGCAGATGTTTGCAACGCCCAAAAATATTAGTCTAACACCCACCTTAAAGTATACCGATCGACTTAGAATCACTTTCTGAGTCGATTAAACGATGTCCGTCCGTCCGTCCGTCCGTCTGGTCGGCTAGCTGGCTGTCCATGTAAACCTTGTGCGCAGAGTACAGGTTGCCATTTTGAAGATATTTCGCTCAAATTTGGTACATATTATTTTTTCGGTCCAAGGACCAAGCCTATTGAAACTGGCTGAAATCGGTCCTTTATTTCACCTAGCCTCTATACAAATGTCCTTCCGAAAATGGACTTTATCGGTCATAAATGTTTAATTTATAGATGTATCTCCACAAATTGCGCTCCAAATAAGTTTTATATATACACAATTCATGTCACCAAATTTTGTTACGATCGGTCCATAATTAGTCATAGCTCCCATATAGACCCGCTTCCGAAAATCATTTTAACGTGCATAAATCGCTTAAAAATGTTGGTATACTCACAAAATTCAACATAGCAAACTTTCATATAGACACAAATCACACGACCTAATTTCATGGTGATCGGTCCATAATTGGTCATAGCCCCCATATAAGGCCAACTTCCGAAAATCACTCAAAAATACAAATTATTGAAATTTTAAAAGAAAAATGTTTTTACTCTTTTACTTAGTGTAGGTTATTATATGGTCGGGTTTGACCGACCATACTTTCTTACTTGTTTCAAATTTAAGAAGTGACGCAAAATTTCCCGCATATGACCATTCGTTGATAGAAAATTCAACATTTTCAATAACAAAGGGAGAATAAGTGAAAAATATGTACCCTTCAAAATGACATATAAGTTATTAAAATCAAAAACCGCGTTCAAAAGATATACCATCTAATGCTAATACCGCATTTTTAAGTCATACACCCAATATAAGAGATAATTTTGAGAAATAAAAACGATTTTCCAAATTTATTTATCGTACAAGTACACAAATTTTGAATTTGACACCGTGTATCTCACCTTGTGATCTAAGAGAGTGGTCACAAATTTAATATTCTGAAAGCTTATGGTGTCCTGTACGATTCGTTCTTTAGAATATACAGATTTAACACTTTTTGCTGCTCGACCCCACTGTACGCTGATAGTTCTTAGAGACTTCTATGAATTGGTATCATTTGTATTTCAATTAAGCCAAAGATGTACATTTTATGACGTTCGTGTCAATTTTAAAAATGTTTTTAGTCAAATTCCCAAAAATATTTGAGAGCCATCCGATGTCCTTGTGTCGGTTGGAATTTACATTCAGAATTGGTTGTCAATAGAATGATTCGGTTATATACATAAATACATACATATGTATGCAAGTTGTTTAGTTCTTGCAAAAGAGTAGATAAATCTTAGTCGTGTCATTTCAGTAGAACAGAATCATTCGCTTGTCATAGCGAAACTGTATCCTTTGTTTACAATAAGACTTCTTGATGAAGTTTCTTTATTAGCATTTTCATCATGCTAAATGTAGCAAAATAAAATTCAAGGGTAACGCCATTTGTTTCAAGACAATAATTACGGGAAAACGCGGTTTAAGTTAAACAGACACCTGGTTTAATACAGTTGTGTTATTCGAAAAAAAGGATTAACAAGTGATCAGTTTTCTAATAAGACAATAATTACGGGAAAAAACGCGGTTTACGTTAAACTGACACCTGCGCACCTGGCTTAATACAGTTGTCTGATTCGAAAAAAGGATTAACAAGTGAACAGTTTTCTTATTTAGTGACTGTTATTAGACATAGCAACTAACTGGGACACGTGTGTTTTATGACCCACCATGTATTTGTTTGCAACAAGATTAAGAATGAAGATTAAGAATTACCCATAATTAACAAAATACCTGCTAATCCCCGAAACCGCAAAAACCCATCACTACCGTACCATAGCAAAGTGCAACAGGTACCCGTTTCAAATATATAAAATGTCCTTGCAATTTAACCAACAGCATCAGTACAATTCAAACATTGTATGTAAACACATCCTAACAAAGCTTCTACGAAAAATCTAAATAAATTTTAACTCTTTCAAAATAAAAATACTTTGTCAGTAATAATGGAATCTCAAAAAAGTCAAACAACAACATGTTTTTCGGGAACCGGCTCTACACCAAACTCTGTAGCATCCACAACAAATACGCAGCAACAACAACCACAGAGACAGCAGCAACCATATCGGCTAGGATTTTCCTACAGCCTTTTTCTACACATTGAAGAGGTGAGAAGACGCAATTCACCCTTTATGCGCATCGCTAACAGCAAATTCCATTTGACCCATGAACTCATAACAAAAACCGTTAAAAATATGAAAAACTGTTCTGCAGAGGATATCGAAATTATGTTTCATGAAGCAGGCTACCAGCAGAATTTGAGACGAAACATTGAACATGTGAAACACCATTTAATAATGCAACAATATGAAATACAAAAGCAACGTTTTGAAAAACAACAAAGAGATAAATTTCTACAAAAGCAAAAATACTTCTTGGCACTGAAGAGGCGTCATCATAAACCGTGTTTTAGAGGTGGTGCTGCAGACTTTTGAGCTATTGATATCTCCTAAGACAAGAAGAAACGAAATGTAGTGAAAAACTGGACCAGAAATTAATTTATGTTTGAGACAAGTGATTTTTAAAAAATTGCAACGCTATTTAGTTTATACATTTAAATAAATCTACTATAATTTTAAGATCAAAATACACAATATGTAGCTAAATAATAAATATTTATATTATATTTAATAAATTTAATAATATTATCAATTAATTATTGTTTTTTATTTAATATTCACAATAGTAAAATTAAATTAAACTAATTGCCATATTAAAAAGATAAGTTTTCAGAAAATGAAACTTGTACTTAAATTCGTTCGTTTAGATTGTTTCATTCTTGATGAAATTAAACTTGGTTTCTACGTTTTTTTGCTTGAAAAACTTTATGGTCAAAACTGAAAATTTTCTAGAATTTCACTGGCCACTCCAAAATCTACAATTCCTCTAATGCCACTTGTATTTGTTACCAGACCGTCACACAGTGCGGGAACTGAGAAAAAAGTGGCAATAAATCTGTAACTTCTAAACGAATAAACCGATTTTAATAAAAATTCCCATGGCTATAGGTGTTGATAAGTTTTAAGTTGTTGGACTAATAACAGCAAGGGGAGCCAAGCCATAATGCCAAAAGTGGGACACCTCGGGTATAGACATATATTATCTCCTATAGTTTAACAGTTATTCGCATTTGAAAAGTATAATTTCATCTGCTGCTTTTTTGCTAATAACGGATTCAATTCTTTCTCTATTTTCTTGTGGTATCTTTTTTTTGAATTAACAACAAATTTATTAATATCGTAAGAAAAAGCTGTTTAAAAACCTTTACTGAGTCAAAAGTTATGTGTATTCAAACTTAAAAGAATAAAAAAGTAGTTTTTTGACATTTTTTTTTCTTCGAAAAAAGTACTAACATTAAGTTTAAATTATACAGAAAATAAATCTGAAAGATAACATCTCGGGAAATATTATAAAAGCAAAATAATATCAAAATTCGTAGTAGTGCATGGTCCAGAGCCTTCCGAGGTACGCCTATTTTGTATGTAATTTCAACTTTATACAACATGTTCTCTAATCGCATAGCTGCTTTAAAAAAATTAAGACCTGTTTTGTATGTCCCAATATGTTCTTCAATATTGTGAAAAGGGATTACATAGTCCCGAACTTGGTGGCTTCAATAGATCAAAAAGTCACAATTTTGTAATTTTTGAAAAGTTTTTTGCAAATTGCGGGATTGTCACAAATATCTTTTTCACTTTTGGATTTGGATCAAAAGTTTCTATATAAGTGTAAAATTTCATTAAAAACGATTCATAAACAAAACTTTTATTGCATTTTAAATTAATTAAAAATTAAAAAACAATCAGCTACCATTTTTTATTCCCCTATTTTTGAAAAAATTCTTTTATAATTTTTTTTAATTCTTAAAATTTTTTTACATTTTTGAAAAGAGGACATTATTTCCAAAACGTTGATATATAACCTTTTCAAAACGTTGGTTTATTTCCTTTAAATAAACCGGATACTTTTGATTGCAAATAAAAGCCGTTTAGTAGTTTAAAAATTGTAACAACTCTTTATTTATTTAAAATGTACAACAACCACAGAATTAATAGTCACTCAATGTTTTTTTTATACACTTTTATAAATAAATTCGCAGAAATACATACTTACGATCAATGATCAACTCAAAGCTTTTATTTAATGTTAATAATTCCCACAGATATGTTACAGTTTGAGAGGCACTGCTTTCAAATAGCATTATGCAACTTTAAATCAGCCGTTAAAATCGTTATATTTGAATTCAAGTACAATTTCGTAACAATATCTTTCCTTATCCACTAGTCAATGTATTATTTTGATTTGAGCATTTATTCAAGTTAAAAAAATCAAATTGTTTTATATAAATTTGGTTGTATTTTGAGTTGTTACTGTTTTGTTGCTACAAAAAAAATAACGAGAAGTTTCAAAATGTGGTATTAACTAAAAAAAATAGATTTATTTTGCAATAATTGCAAAAATTTTAAAGAAAAACGATGTAAATATATCTTCAAATTCTCATAAAATGTAACCACAAACAGTTTTTTGTCTCTCCTCAACACTTAAACGTTTTTGAGTTAATACAGTATTGTTGAGCGCGAAACAATACCTAAACCGAAAATAACCCAAACCGATTGGTTTTCAATTTTTAAAAACCGAAACGGCGGTTTTCAATTTTTTGGGATTTTATTAAATTCTAGTTTGTACGGTATATGACCGTTTATTTCGATAAATCGTCCGATCATATATCATAATTACCCAAAAAAATCACTAAATAAAAAAACACGAGTTGGGTCATTTTTATATTAAGCCATCGATATGTTCTATTGAAACTAATTTTAATATAGTTTCTTTTGTTTGAAAGATATGATCGGAAACTCGAATGTCAAAAACCTAACTCAGTATAAATTGGTTGAAAAATGGCAGTCTTAATAAAGCACAATTTAGTCAGCTATGTTTCATAAAAAAAGAACAGTTGAAAAACATGTGATCACACAAATTAGCATAACTTATTAATGTTATAATTGATTTTTATTTTCTTACGTGTTTTGGAGAGCAACCTTAGTATGTCCTTCTAAAAATTCTATCTTTGTCCATATTTTTTCTTTTAAGTCAAAATAAAATTAAACTCAACAAAATACAGACTTATGTGTTGTATTTTGTTGTGCTTGGAGTGGACGTTTTACATGTATTTTGTTTTTGTTACAATAACAAAACAAATGTTAAATAATACCCTACACTAACTAAAAGAACAAAAACATTTTTCTTTTAAAATTTCAATAATTTATATTTTTGAGTGATTTTCGGAAGTGGGCCTTATATGGGGACTATGATCAATTATGGACCGATCACCATAAAATTAGGTCGTGTGATTTATGTCTATATAGAAGTTATTTATGTTGAATTTTGTGTGTATACCAACATTTTTAAGTGATTTATGCACGTTAAAGTGATTTTCGGAAGCGGGTCTATATGGGAGCTATGACTAATTATGGACCGATCGTAACAAAATTTGGTGACATGAATTTTGTATATATAAAACTTATTTGAAGCGAATTTTGTGTAGATATATGTATAAATTAAACATTTATGACCGATAAAGCCAATTTCGTGAGGACATTTGTATGGAGGCTAGGTCAAATAATGGACCGATTTCAGCCAGTTTCAATAGGCTTGGTCCTTGAGCCGAAAAAATAATATGTACCAAATTTGATCGAAATATCTTCAAAATTGCGACCTGTACTCTGCGCACAAGGTTTACATGGACAGCCAGACGGACGGACGGACATCGTTTAAATGACTCAGAAAGTGATTCTAAGTCGAAAGGTATACTTTAAGGTGGATGTTAGACTAATATTTTTGGGCGTTACAAACATCTGCACAAACGCATAATATCCTCCCCACTATGGTGGTGTAGGGTATAATGTTGTAATCTTTCATGCGAAGTGGTAGCAGTATACAAGTGCTCTCTGCCTTACAAACCTGCTTCCGAGGAAGCACCATTTTTTGCTGGGTTACTTGTTTTTTTTTTAGACCAGTCAACTATAATAAAAAAGCTCCCTAAAGTATACTGTACAAATTTATATATTTTATTTGCAAATAAATAAGAACAGGCAGGTGAAGAACTAACATTAGTAAATGCTACCTGGCGAAACCGGGGCGGTCAACTAGTTTTAAATAATTATGGAGAGGCATCGAATTAATCTTTCATAAATGTCTGCATTTTTATGTAGATATGTAAGTTTTTATAAAAAGTTTCGCATTTTTTTATTTTTTTCGTAATTTTTCAAATTCAACAATATGTAGTTATTTTATTTTTTTCTATGAAAATTTATACTTAGTTTTTTGTTTTTTTATTCATATGCGATGAGGGAGAAAATACTATAAAAGGTATTAATGAAATGTTGAATAAATTTTACAATTTTCATCCGGTTAAAAAAATTAAAACACTGTTTTGTTAAGAACTAAATTTTTTAAATTTACTTTATACATAATAATAAATTTTAATAAACTATCATAGTGAAATAAGCAATAAAAAGCTACTAAAATCAAAAAAGTTGATAATTTTTTTTTAATTTCTTAGTTGCTCAACATTTTTGCATTCCATTTGATTATAGGTACCAAAAGGCAGCTAATTTTGATATATCTTTTAGATAATAAGTTAAACTTTAATTCTATGTTGAAACTAGTTAGGCGGCAAACGGCGCCAATAGTTAAAATCCTAGTCAAAGTTGTGTAGGTAAGCCAAAAAACATTATATATTTCAAATGAATAAATTTCAAATCTGCTAACAACATATACAAAACTCATAACCAAAATAGAAATTGGATAAGATGCCAGTTCAAACAAGGTATAACAATCTTAAAGAAAAAAATTATTATAAATATTAAAAATAAGCTCTTGAATATGGTATAATTTTGACTCCCCAAATCTTTAAAGTCGAAAGTTGTGTGTTCTGTCGTCATTTTCGACATAATAACTATAATTTCTGCAAATAATTATTGCTTGACATCTTGACTTTACGATAGAACTTGTTTAATGAATAATTTCAATCACTTGCAAAAATTAATTATTGCCTGCTGTTTTGTTGTTGGGCAAGAGACTTGCGCAACTAAATTGACTAAACCGGCCACATTAGGGTGGCCCTTAATAAACGAAAGTTGGATTTTGGTCATTCTCACCCCCCAGTTTGGTGAACATTAGTAAAAAAATCATCCTGAAAAAATTTTAGGTAAATCGGTTGGGGTTAAGACGTGCCGCAAGCCCTCTGAAGTTTTGAGATGCATTTACAAGGGGAAAAAATTCATTTTTTTCAGTTTTTGTAAAAATTTTGCCATTAAAAAATTACTTTTGTAATTCAATTTAAAAGAATCGAAATGTGTACGTAATTGTCGTTCTAATGAGTCATAAAAAACAGAAATCGGTTAAAAAATTTTAAAGTTATTAAAAATTCGCCAGGCCATTAACGTGTCTCAGGCCACTAGAACAAGAAATGTTGGAACAAAATTAACATATTTTGAGAAATATTAAAATAAAAGCTCATTTTTACTTAAAATATGTCCATATTTACTTGTATATGAGTTTTTGTCTTCGTAGGATACCGTTAACCTATTCTTAGGTATGAACAAAAAAATTTAATTTTTTTAACGGCAGTTTCAAAACTCCATTTTCAAATTTTTAAAAATTTTGTTAAACAAATTTCAGAATTTTTTGATCATCTCATTGGGATTTATTAAGAGTATAATAGGGAATTATATCGTGAAAAAATTATGAAAATATCTCTTATAGTTTTTCCGTACCTGCGATTTAAATTTTGAAATTTTCGAGAAAAAACAATTATTTGGCAATTTTTAGGCCAATGAGCTCTATTTTCTTACTCTTATGAATTTTAAGCAAAACTTAATTAGAATATTATAGTCCAGATAATTCTAAATATACTCTGAAACTTTTACTAAAATAAAAAAACGTTAACCCTTAAATCGTGAAGGTCAAAGGTCAAATTTTTCAATATTTGGAATTTCTCTTGGAAAGATTTTGAAATGTTCGAAATGTTGTATATTTTTGGGCCGATTTTGATGAAATTTAACAAAAATATAACACAAAGCCTAGTATTTACAAAAGCAGCAGAAAAATTAAAATTAACCCTATATAGCACTTGGTGTTAAAATGACCCCAAACATCTAAAACCATAAAAAAATTATGATTTTAAAAGTTGGGGGTCATTTTAACCCCAAGTGCCATTAAACGTTAATTTCCATTCTTGTGCTGTTATTATAAACCCTAGAGTTTATGTTATATTTTTGTTAAATTTCATCAAAATCGACCCAAAAATATACAACATTTCGAACATTTCGGAATCTTTCCAAGAGAAATTCCAAATATTGAAAAATTTGATCTTTGACCTTCACGATTTAAGGGTTAACGTTTTTTGATTTTAGTAGAAGTTTCAGAGTATATTTTGAATTATCTGGACAAAAACTCATATACAAGTAAATATGGACATATTTTAAGTAAAAATGAGCTTTTATTTTAATATTTCTCAAAATATGTTAATTTTGTTCCTACATTTCATGTTCTAGTGGCCTGAGACACGTTAATGGCCTGGCGAATTTTTAATAACTTTAACATTTTTTGACCGATTTCTGTTTTTTCTGTCTCATTAGAACGACAATTACGTACACATTTCGATTCTTTTAAATTAAATTACAAAAGTAATTTTTTAATGGCAAAATTTTTACAAAAACTGAAAAAAATGCATTTTTTCCCCTTGTAAATGCATCTCAAAACTTCAGAGGGCTTGCGGCACGTCTTAACCCCAACCGATTTACCTAAAATTTTTTCAGGATGATTTTTTTGCAAATGTTCACCAAACTGGAGGGTGAGAATGGCCAAAATCCAACTTTCGTTTATTAAGGGCCACCCTAGGCCACATACATGATTCTTCTAATATGTAACTTCGACTGTTTACAATGAGCAATCCTTTGAGTGGAAAATAATGTATACTTTCAGGCGTTGATTCAGATCAACTCTTATTATTTTAAATTCCTTCTAATGCTTTCCTCCTACACAAACACTCATGCATTCTTTGAAACGTCAGCAGCATGTACAAGTAGGCAACAAAAGAGAAACAATCATTATATTAAATGCAAAATGCATGTATATCAGTCAGTTGTATGTACAAATAGTAAAATACATAGTTAGTAACTACATTTCAAAGACAAATACAATCACAGTGCCACTCACAGATACTCCCAGTACACCAAATACAGATTTACCTCATAGAACAAGGTTTTAAACAAACAGAAATTCAATAAAAATTGGTAAATATACACAAAATTGCAGAACAAACTGACCTTACGCCTACTTCAAATGGACATGACAGCAAAAAATGTTTAGACTAAAGATGATTTGAATATAAAGGGTGGTTCCGATACAAGTAAAAATTAAATAAAATAGGGAAACCTCCATTTATTTTGGTATATTAAGTCATTATTGGAGAGAACAAGTAAAACTTATGCCGAATTTTATATAAGAACATTTATCTGCTTCTGCAGATTTTGGATGTTAGCAGGTGAGCCACCAAAGTATATCACATTTTGAGAAATCTATTAACAGTTAACTTTGAATTTTGCGAATTTTCTTCTTGATGAAATTTCTTTACACAAACTTAGTTGAGTTAAACAATAACAAAATAAAAACCTATCATAATTGGCGGAAAACCCCGGGACTAAAATTAACATGAAAATTGTACACAACAAATTAGTTAAATCCAGTTATTTGTTTCACGAAAAAAGGATTAAAAAGTGAACAGCTGTCTTATTTAGTTACTGTTACTAGAGATTACAACTAGCTGGCACACTTGTGTTTTATGACCCACCATATTTTTGGTGGCAGCTAGATTAAGAATGAAAAAAGATTAAGAAAAAGTAGCAAGATCATTGACAATATACCTGAGAAACACCGAAAATGTAAAAACCCACAAACAAATCCAGTGTTACAGGTACCTGTTTCAAACATATAAAATATCCTTCCAATTAGAATCATCATCAGTACAATTCAAACATTGTATGTAAACACATCTTAACAAAGGTTCTACAAACAAAGAAGAAAAATCTATATAAATTTAAAAAACTCTTTTAAAAGAAAAATACTTTGTCAGCTGCATATTACGCAACACAATCTCATAATAATGGAATCTCAAAAAAGTTCAACAACAACATGTTTTTCGGGAACCGCATCTACTGCAAAATCTGTAGCAGCCACTACAAATACGAAGCAACAACAAGCAAAGGAGCCGCAACAGCAACTACGATTTTCCTACAGCCTTTTTCAACACATTGAAGAGGTGAGAAGACGCAATTCACCCTTTATGCGCATTGCTAACTCCAAATTCCAATTGACCCATGAACTAATAACAAAAACGGTTAAAAATCTTAAAAACTGTTCTGCAGAGGACATAGAAATTATGTTTCATGAAGCAGGCTACCAGCAGAATTTGAGACGAAACATTGAACAAGTGAAACACCAACTAATCATGCAACAATATGAAGAACAAAAGCAACGTTTTGAAAAACAACAAAGAGATAAATTTCTACAAAAGCAAAAATACTTCTTGGCACTGAAGAGACGTCATCATAAACCGTGTTTTAGAGGTGGTGCTGCAGACATGTGAGCTATTGAGATCTCCTAAGACAAGACGAAACGAGAAATGCAGTGAAAAGCTACACTAGAAATTAATTTATTTTTAATGCAAGTGATTTTTAAAAAATTGCAACGCTAAATCATTAAAAATATTTAAATAAATCCATTATAATTTTATGTTAAAAATATATCAATATGTAAATAAATATTAGCCACCCAATAAATTTAAAAATATTTTCAATTAATGATTGTTTTAAATACCTTCTTTCTACTATAGAGAAAAATAGAGCGGAAACTGGAACAACTGAAATAATTATTCAAAATAAGCACAAATCGTTTTTGTACTTATACATTCTCACCACTTAGGTTTTTGGCAACTGAGTTAGGTTTTCGACAGGGGAGTTTCCGATCTATGTGTATTTATCTATGCTTTCTACTTTTAAGTCTATTCTGTACAAATTATCCTATTTGTTAGAAAAATTTTCATATTTTACTTGATATTTTAGGGTCAACTGCTTGTTTAGGAATTTAGTGGCTGTTGTTATATCTAACAATAGCAAAATAATATTGTCAGAAGTGTCTGTTAAATAAATGTCTTAAGTTTAAGGGTTTTCAATTAATACATTTTTATATAGATACGTGCTAAGCTACAAATAAAATTTAAATGCAGTTGATTTGTAGAACACAATGCTCCTTTTTATTAACGGATTTTCAGGATTGCATACAAATTGCTGGCTTTTGCTGTGGTTGTCACCTACATATTGAATAAATAATCGAAAATATTCCTGTTCTTTCTGCATATTATGATATTTTTGGTTGTGTAATTGCAACAATATTATAAATTTTCCTACAAAAATCCTATATTATTTAATATTATTATATTATTTTATAGACTACTAACTGACCTTGTTCGTTTCGCCACCTCAATCGTAATTATATGCCAAAAAGTACTATTAGTAGTAATACAGATACTTTAAGTCCCTTTATTGTAGATTCTAACTCAGTCAAGATAATATGTGTTTAATTGCCTATTTCTGGGTTCATTACACTGTGCTAGTTGAAAAAAACTGTCAAGCAGATGAAAAACAAGTAAGAGAGCTATATTCGGCTGTTGCGAATCTTATATGCACTTCACCAAATTATACTTCAAAATAAAATATTTAAATATTTTTAGGTGAACAAATTTTTTTTCAGTTTTTTAATTTTTTTTTGTGAAAAAAATTATTCGGTTTAAAAAGCATTTTTTCCGATTTTGGCCCATTGTAGGTCCATCTTACTATGGTCTTATATACGTCGTTGCAAAGGTCTTTGAAATATCTATCATTAGATATCCATATTGTCTATATTAATGACTTAGTAATCCAGATATAGGTAAAAAATCGAAGTTGTCTTGTTTTTTCTCATATCACTGATTTGCTGATTTTAAATAGCAAACTTCTCGAAAGCATGTCTGACAGAATTATTGAAGATTTGAATCGAAGATATCAGGGGTCTTCAGCAAATTAATTTCAACAGACAGACGGACATATCTTAATCGACTCCGCTATCTACACAGAAAAAACAAAAATTCAAATCCAATTACAAAATTCATAAAGTCAATTGAATATTTTATTGAAATGAGACCTATCACAAAAATCACAAAATCAAACAACAAAATTTGTAAATATTTTATTGAAAAAAAAATTTTTTTTTCTTATTAAAATATTTTAACTATCAATGAAACATATTATTTGAAATTCAAATCAAACAATATTTTTAATAAAACCATACAAACAAATAATTGGTTTTGAATAGATATTCAAACAATATTTTTTATTAAATCAATTAAAATATTAATAACATTTAAATTCAAAATCAATAAATATTTTAATTAAATATTATAATATAATAATATTATAAACAATATTTTCTATAGAAACTACTGATATACACAATATTTTCTAAAGAAAATACTGTTTTACACAATAGTTTCTAAAGAAAATACTGTTATACACAAAATTTTCTATACAAATTACTGTTATACATAATAGTTTCTATATAAAATACTGTTATACACAATATTTTCCATATAAAATACTGCTATACACAATAGTTTCTAAAGAAAATACTGTTATACACAATATTTACTATAGAAAATACTGTCATACAAAATATGAAATAGTTTCTGCCAAACTTACGGACTTTCCAGCAAACGGGAATCCACGTTATATGGATATTGTTCACTTGTGGGAAGATAAACCAGTTTTCACATTCATCTTAATGAAAATCAATCGTCTTACCATTTATGTCGTATTCTCCCAAATTTCTGTCATATGAAGCTAACAACGTCTGCAATTATACCGGAAGGTTTAACAATAATATAATAAGGAATTTTAAGTTCATACATATTTACCAATCTTGAAACGTGAGGAGTTATTGAGACCTTGAACTCCTAATCTGTTTCATGAAGACCAAAACTTAAAAATTGTGTACATTTTTTTCAAAATATATGTATAATTTATTTTTATTTTACAACAAAGTAAACAAAAATGTTTTCAATCATTTAAAAAATTGTTTGATTTTATAAAAAAATTCAAACAAAATTTTAATAAAGAAAATATTTTTTTATGACCAAGGTGTCTATATATTATTTTTAATATTATAAAAATGTATCACAAAATGAAAACGTACTTGATTTTAACCCAGCGGGAAAAAGATGCAGTAAAGAGGCCTTCCTAAATGCCTCATTTTGCAGACACAAGGACTTGCAAAATCATTTTGCCGCATTGCAAAATCATTTCAATTTTACACGGCGTGTCATTGCGAGCCAAGGCCTTGCATACTCGCTGCTGTTAGAGGGCTGAGAGAAGGCCTACTTATGATGGGCTGTTGGCAGCCAACAAGCTCACTTGTTATTAGAAGGGGATTCATAGGGCTTCTTGAACTCCTTCTAAGAGCAGGCAGGGTGGAATGAGTATCGGATCTTTTAGAATATGTAAGTATGCCTTTTAGAAGGCCTACAAATTGAAGTCCTATCATTTTTTCCCGCTGGGAAGTACATTTGTTCAATTCACAACTGACGTTGTACAGTCGTATGAGTTATAAGTCGTCTGAATTTACAATAGTTGTAGAAATGTTGTTGATAATTTCTATATATGTAAATATTTTATACAACACCTACAACATTTTTACATATGTTTTTCAAATGTTGTATGAAATTTTAAGTGTTACCAAAAGTTCATATCTATACATAAACAAAAAAATTATCTCATTTTAATTCACTGAAATCAATTAATTTATTTAATTTATGAAAAACGATAATTTGTTTTAAATATTTGTCACTTGTTTGCATTTTTTACACAATGCAGACACTAGCTTGCTATTGTTCGCTTGCATTATTAATTTTAAATATTAATATACTTTTGAATGTTAGATTTCATCTTCCTCTTTTGGCATTTTCAACGCTACACAAGGTAAATTTACGACTTGAAGAAATTTGTGTTCACAACCACTATAGTTGTATCATACAACGTACAACATACAACTAAGTTGTGAATTGGACAATTATGTTAAAAGATTTAATCCCATATGCATAAACAATTTTTAAATTTATCAAAGGTTTATAAAACAAAATTTCCATACAAAATTTGATTCATAGATTTTTGATAAATTTTAAAAATTGTTACAAAATCATTATTAAAAAAAGTTGTTAACCATAAAATT
Source organism: Calliphora vicina (assembly GCF_958450345.1). NCBI lineage: Eukaryota > Metazoa > Arthropoda > Insecta > Diptera > Calliphoridae > Calliphora > Calliphora vicina. The sequence goes on along the minus strand of NC_088782.1, from coordinate 28,270,761 downwards.
TAAAACCAATTAAAATCTTTATAAAACCAAATAAAATAAATAATAAAATACAAATTTGATTTCAAACATGCATATGTTTGAAAATATTTTAGTCATAATTTTTTCTGTGTATAAGGATCCAGAATATATATACTTTATAGGGTCGGAAATGAAAAATGTAGAAATTACAAACGGAATGACAAACTTATATATACCCTTCTCACGAAGGTGAAGGGTATAACAAGTTTTAGACTTAAAGGTATGTAATTATATTGCGGAATTTCGGTTTTTTCATTTTATTCAATAAACTAAACCGTTTTGGAGTTACGCCTCCATTTTCGAAATAACTGTATATTTCGAAAATACGAGCTAACATAAAAAAAATGATTGGACCCACTGAATTCAGCGTACCCGAATTAGTTTAAGACGCTGGGTGCCCCTCGTTACAGAAAAAAAGTGTCAATTTCATGCACAGTGTTATTATAGAAAATTCAAAAAGTGCAATTTGAAAAACGAAAAAGTATCATTAGCTCTCCCTTAATTTTGTCTTTACTCAATAGCATATTTGCCAACTATTAAAAATATACAGAGGCGGCCAGCTATTTAGGGACAAATATCTGATTTTTTTATGCACTAAATTTTAAGTGCGAGAGTGCCAACATAAAATGTCCTTGGGTTATGAAATTTAGTATTAATATTTTTAGTTACTCAAAATTTTTTGGAAAAATCGGTACAACATATGAGGAGCCGCAGAACAAAAGGTAATTTTTCGCATATTTAAAATTTTTGGGAAACTGAGTTTTATTTATTTCGCCCCTTTAAAAAACTGCATGAACCTGGAAATGGCAACAAGTTTCTTATTTATCAATAGATACATCTAACTGCCACAAGTCACCACATTAAATATTAAGGATGTTTGATATAAAACCATTTTAATATCGGAAAAAGAACCATTTGTTAAAAAATAAAGAAAAAAAGTACGTTTTTTATTAGTTTTTTTAACGATAATATTTTAAATAAATGTTTTTAATCCTGAACTAATATATCGCACTCGTTCAACAATACTGTATTAACTCAAAATTTTTAAAAATTCACTTTTTGCAAGAAATCAACTAACAACATCAATATCTATCTACTATAAAAATTTCAACATATTCCGATTACTCTTTCATCTTAAAAATCACATTTAAGACCATTTTCGTGATAATTAGTGACTACCTTGTATCAACAAAAAGGTATTATTTTGAGTTAATACAAAAATTTAAATAGAAATACATCGTATATTTTCATAAAAAATATATTATTTTGAATTGAGCCTTTATTCAAGTTAAAAATCAAAGAATAACAAGAAGGGAAGCCTCTCAATTTTTCTCTCTTCTCACATACAGGTAGTATGTGAATTCAACACACTTGAGAGAGAGATTTTACTTCAAAACTTTTTCTTGAAAATTGCAATAAAATTGCAATTTTAACACACTCTTTCACAAACACATACAATTTTTTAATTTTTTTCCACACATTTAAACGTTAAATTAACCGAAACATGCATATTTTGCACAAACGAAAAATATTTTATTTTTTTTGACATTCAATTTTTGGGTGTTGAAATTAAAACTGAAAAAAAAAACATTTGTAAAATTTCGTATTGAAAATTAATACAAAATGCAAATATGTTTAATTTTTGCAGAAATTATTGAATAAAAAGATGAAAAATCTATTTAAAAAACTTTTCCAGGTCAAATATAAAATAAATAATTTGAGAATTGTTCAAATTTTTAAATTTAATTGTAATAAAATTTTGTTATATTTTTTAAGGTCGCTTTTTTACAACTATGTGTGTTTTAGGAGTGTGGTGAAAGTGGTTTTATCACCAATACATATAAACAATATGTTACCAATACATTCATATAGTTAGGTTTTTTTTGACAACCGACTTAGGTTTTTTTTGACAGCGTTTCACTTCTTGTTATTATTCTTTGTTAAAAATAATCAAATTGTTTTATTTAAATTTGGTATTATTTTGAGTTGATACTGTTTTGTTGATAAAATAATACAACAAAATATCGAGAAGTTTCAGAAACATGGTATTAACTCAAAAAATAAATTTATTTTGCAATAATTGCAAAAATGTGAATGAAAAACAATGTAAATATATTTTCAAATGGAATTTGCTTAATATGATGTATTCGGATTTTCAAATTCGCTTAAAATGTAATCACAAACAGTTTTTGGCCTCTACTGAACATTTTAAAATTTTGAGTTAATACAGTATTGTAACAAATTACACATTGAAATTAAATAATTTTTTTTTATACTATGTTAATCCTAATCTAAATATAAACAAATTACACATTGAAACTAAATATTTTTTTTCGTTTTATATTAGTGTTGTACGTTTTTTTTAAGTACTAATTTTTTTAGAACCCATTTACTTAGTAAAAAAATTAAAAAAATTTGGCTGACTTGATTGTTTTTAGAAGATTTCAACCCAAATATTTTAAAAATACCAAAAAAACTATTTTTGAAAAGATGCGAAAAAGTAGCTTTTGTTCTGCGGCTCCTCATATCAAAATTCAGAATCCTAGTATTTAAGATATTTAAGTTTTTTTGTACTAAAAATCAATATTTGTTTTGAAATAGGAGTGGTCACAGCTTATTTTCACCAAAAATCGCAGTATTTACGAAGTTATTATTAGTATGAAGAGGTCAAATTTGTTAAGAGTATCAATTGGCTTTTCTGAATTTGTTATTTCTTGACATTAATTTAAATTTCTTGATTTCAGTTTCTACTTTTTCCATATTTATTTGATTTTTTCAATATCAAATATGTGGTCATTTTACACAGAAAAAACAAAAATTCAAATCCAATCACAAAATTCATAAAGTCAATTGAATATTTTATTGAAATGGGACCTATCACAAAAATCACAAAATCAAACAAAAAATTTGTAAATATTTTATTGAAAAAAAAAAATTTTTTTTCTTATTAAAATATTTTAACTATCAATGAAACATTTATATGAAATTCCACATAAAATCAAACAATATTTTTAATAAAACCATAGAAACAAATAATTGGTTTTGACTAGATATTCAAACAATATTTTTTATTAAATCAATTAAAATATTAATAACATTTAAATTCAAAATCAATAAATATTTTAATTATATATTATAATATAATATTATAAACAATATTTTCTATATAAACTACTGATATACACAATATTTTCTAAAGAAAATACTATTTTACACAATAGTTTCTAAAGAAAATACTGTTATACACAATATTTTCTATATAAAATACTGTTATACACAATATTTTCTATATATAATACTGTTATACACAATATTTTCTATAGAAAAACACTGTTATACACAATAGTTTATAAAGAAAATACTTTATATATAATAGTTTATAAAGAAAATACTATTATACACAATATTTTCTATATAAAATACTGTTATAGACAATATTTTCTATATAAAAATACTGTTATACACAATATTTTCTAAAGAAAATACTGTTATATACAATATTTTCTAAAGAAAATACTGTTATATATAATAGTTTCTAAAGAAAATACTGTTATACACAATATTTTCTATAGAAAATACTGTCATATAAAATATGAACTAGTTTCTCCCACTTACGGACTATCCAGCAAACGGGAATCCAAGTTATATGGATATTGTTCACCTGTGGGAAGATAAACCAGTTTTCACATTCATCTTAATGAAAATCAATCGTCTTACCAATTATGTCGTATTCTCCCAAATTTCTGTCATAGGAAGCTAACAACGTCTGCAATTATACCGGAATGTTTAACAATGATATAATAAAGAATTTTAAGTTCATACATACTTACCAATCTTGAAACGTGAGGAGTTATTGAGCCCTTGAACTCCTAGTCTGTTTCATGACGACCAAAACTTAAAAATTGTGTACATATGTAAATATTTTTTTTCAAAATATATGTATAATTTATTTTTATTTTACAGCTGTTTGTCAAAATTCACTATAAATTTGTTTTTGTTTCAAAGTAAACAAACATTTTTTCAATAATTTAAAAAATTGTTTGAGTTTATAAAAAAATTCAAACAAAATTTTAATAAAGAAAATATTTTGTTATGTACAAGTGTTGTCTATTATTTTGAATATTATAAAAATGTATCACAAAATGAAAACGTGCTTTATTTTAAGTACATTATGTTAAAATATTTACAAAACAAATAGACGTTTCTCATTATTAAAAAAAGTTGTTAGCATTGTTAACCATCAAATTTAAAACCAACTAAAATATTTATGAAACCAAATAAAATAAATAATAAAATACAAATCTGATTTCAAACATGCATTTGTTTGAAAATATTTTAGTCATAATTTTTTCTGTGTAGGTAATCAGGTTTTATCATTATGCGACAGCAGAATGAAGTTCAGAAGTTAATTATTCTAAAGATATCTGTTTACTGTAAAACGTATTTTGTTCATAGCAAATTGTCAAGTTGTTTCAAAGATATTTGTTATAAGAATTAAAAAGCAATAATTAATTAAAAATATTATTAAATTTATTAAATATCAGATCTAAATTATTTATTTACATATTGATTATTTTTATCTTAAAATTATTTTTTGATTTTATAAATATAAAGCGATGCAATTTTTCAATGAAATATTTTAAATCCATTTCTTCTTTTCTCAAGTTCTTCGAGAGAAAAAACCAGGGCTGGGAATACCTTCCATAGTTGTGGCATCAACACTGGCATGTGTCTGATGATGGCTGTTTTGCTGAGGTTTTTGTTGTTGCTTTTTAGGAAAATTAGCCTTTTGTTGTTTATGATAAATTTCCATATATACTTTGTGTTTCTCAGTTGCAATTTCGCGTTCCAAATTCTTTTTGTAGATTGTTTCCTGACTAATAATTTCCATGTCAGCTGGGGATAATTTATGAACAGTTCTCATGGTATTTGAGATGAGTTCATGTGTCAACTGATATTTGGCTTTAGCCTTGCTCAGTTTGGTAGATTTAGGTTTTCTCATCTCTTCAAGGTGTAAATAAAGGATATAGGAAAGTCTTGGTCCTTGATGTTTCCGAGGATGCTGTGGTTGTTGATGCACTTCATTTGTTTTGGCTGCTGCAGAACTAGCGTTGAAAATGTTGCTATTGGCAGAAAATGATGTTGTTGATGAACTTTTTTGAGTTGCCATGGTTGCGGGAATTATTTGTTGTTGCTGCATATTGTTCGTGGTGGCTGCTGTAGATGTAGTGGGGATAATTTTACTAATGTCCGATAATGATGTTGTTTTTGAAGGTGCTATTTGTTGAGAAATACGCTGAAGCTGCTGTAGCTGTTGAAACACATTGTTCGTTTTGACTGCTGCAGATTTTTGTGCAGAACTACCGGTCATCGTTTTGCTATTGGCCGATAAAGCTGTTGTTTTTGAAGGTGCCATGAATATCGGCATTTGTTGAGTAATACGCTGAAGCTGCTGTAGTTGTTGAAGCACATTGCTCGTTGTGATTGCTGCTGATTTTGGAGTAGAACTGGTGGCGATAATGTTGCTAGCTGGCGACAAAGAAATTGTTGATGAACGTATTTGAGATGCCATGATTATTAGGATTTTGTTGCTAATAAAGTCGTTTGCGTTTAAAATATAATTATTTTTTTTCTTTGTTTGAGGATGTGTTTACATACAAGGGTTAAGTTGTACTGATACTGTTTGTTAAACTACAAGGACTTTTATATATTTTAAACAGGTACCTGTAAAAGGGGAATTGTTAGAGGTAGCATGGGTGGGTGTTTGGGGTTTTAGCATTTCACAGGTAGTTTATCAGAGGTTAACATTTTCTTGTAAAATCTTATTAGCACCAAATATATGATGTACCTGTTTTCCATTTAGTTGTTATCTTTAGTAACAGTAGCTAAATATTTTGCGTTTTTCGTTAATATTACCTACTAGATTTGGTTCAGTGTATCGTGTATGTATTCTTTTCTTAACCTTTGTTTATTTTTATTACTAAATACCAACCAAATGTATAAAATAAAACCAATCAAAGAAACATAATTTTCATGGCTTGACTTCTTCATCGTTTTATGTCACGTCAAACCCAGAGTTTAGGACACCAAACATAGCATAAATAGTAAGAGGAAAAATGTGATACATGTGTTGCTAGAATTATACAAATCACACTCGTTTCAACATTGATGTCCATTCACACACTTTTACATACATGCAGTACCCAGCAGTTCTGTAGCGAACTAGTGATTTTAATTACAATTGAGGATCACCAACAGTTACTTAATTAGCTACGTGACTAGTTATTATAACATGTGAGTGTCGTAAGCCTTATATAGTCAACGCATGGAATCCACATACCGGTTACGTTGATTCAGTTACCTTGCTAGCTAACTGGTTAGCACTTGATTAGGAACATAACAAATTCAGAATGCATGATTTTTTTAAAAAAAATTGGAGGAAAAACCAGTATTAAAAATAACATGAAAATTGTACACAACAAATTAGTTAAATCCAGTTATTTGTTTCACGAAAAAAGGATTAAAAAGTGAACAGCTGTCTTATTTAGTTTCTGTTGCTAGAGATTACAACTAGCTGCCACACTTGTGTTTCATGACCCACCATATTTTTGGTTGCAGCAAGATTAAGAATGAAAAAAGTTTAAGAAAGAGTAGCAAGATCATTGACAATATACCTGAGAAACGCCGAAAACACAAAAACCCACAAACAACTCCAGTGTTACAGGTACCTGTTTCAAACATATAAAATATCCTGCCAATTAGAATCATCATCAGTACAATTCAAGCATTGTATATAAACACACCCTAACAAAAAAGGAAAATCTAAATAAATTTTAACTCTTTTAAAAGAAAAATACTTTGGCAGCAGCATATTACGCAACACAATCTCATAATAATGGAATCTCAAAAAAGTTCAACAACAACATGTTTTTCGGGAACCGGCTCTACACCAAAATCTGTAGCACCCACAACAAATACGCAGCAACAACAACCACCGAGACTGCAAGAACAATATCGGCTAGGATTTTCCTACAGCCTTTTCCTACACATTGAAGAAGTGAGAAGACGATATTCACCCTTTATGCGCATCGCTAACAGCAAATTCCAATTGACCCATGAACTCATAACAAAAACCGTTAAAAATCTTAAAAACTGTTCTGCAGAGGACTTAGAAAATATGTTTCATGAAGCGGGCTACCAGCAGAATTTGAGACGAAACATTGAACAAGTGAAACACCAACTAATCATGCAACAATATGAAGAACAAAAGCAACGTTTTGAAAAACAACAAAGAGATAAATTTCTACAAAAGCAAAAATACTTCTTGGCACTGAAGCGACGTCATCATAAACCGTGTTTTAGAGGTGGTGCTGCAGACATGTGAGCTATTGACATCTCCTAAGACAAGATGAAACGAGAAATGCAGTGGAAAACTGAACTGAAAAAATTAATTTAGTACAAGTGATTTTTAAAAAATTGCAATGCTTTTTATTAAAAATATTTAAATAAATCTACTATAGTTTTATGTAAAAAATATATCAATATGTAAATAAATATTAGCCACCCAATAAATTAAAAAATATTTTCAATTAATGATTGTTTTAAATACTTTCTTTCTACCACAGAGACAAATAGAGCGGAAACTAGAGAAACGCAAATATTTACTCAAAATAATCACAAATCGTTTTTGTACTCATACATTCTCACCACTTAGTTTTTTGGCAACTGAGTTAGGTTTTCGACAGGGGAGTTTCCGATCAATGTGTATTTATCTATGCTTTCTACTTTTAAGTCTATTCTGTACAAATTATCTTATTTGTTAGAAAAATGTTCATATTTTACTTGATATTTTAGGGTCAACTGTTTGTTTAGGAATTTAGTGGCTGTTGTTATATCTAACAATAGCAAAATAATATTGTCAGAAGTGTCTGTTAAATAAATGTCTAAAGTTTAAGGGTTTTCAATTAATACATTTTTATATGAATACGTACTAAGCTGCAAATAAAATTTAGATGCAGTTGATTTGTAGAACACAATGCTCCTTTTTATTAACGGATTTTCAGGATTGCATACAAATTGCTGGCTTTTGCTGTGGTTATCACCTACATATCGAAGATATTCCTGTTCTTTCTGCATATTATGATATTTTTGGTTGTGTAATTGCAACAATATTATAAATTTTCCTTCAAAAATCCTATAATAATATTATTTTATAGACTATTAACTGACCTTGTTCGTTTCGCCACCTCAATCGTAATTATATGCCAAAAATTACTATTAGTAGTAATACAGATACTTTAAGTCCCTTAATTGTAGATTCTAACTCAGTCAAGATAATGTGCTAGTTGAAAAAACTGTCAAGCAGATAAAAAACAAGTAAAAGAGCTATATTCGGCTGTTGCGAATCTTATATACCCTTCACCAAATTGGTGAACAACATTTTTTTCAGTTTTTTGATTTTTGTAGAAAAAAAAATTTTTCGAATTGTTTTTTTTAAATTTAAAATTTTTTTTGGTGAAAAAAAATAATTCGGGTTTAAAATTTTTTTCCGATTTTGACCCATTATAGGTCCAACTTACTATGGTCTTATATACGTCGTTGCAAAGGTCTTTGAAATATCTATCGTTAGATATCCATATTGTCTATATTAATGACTTAGTAATCCAGATATAGGTCAAAAATCGAGGTTGTCCTGGTTTTTTCCTCATATCCATTTTCCTCGGCCATTTATTATATATATTTAAATAGCAAACTTCTCGAAAGCATGTCTGACAGAATTATTGAAGATTTGGATCGAAGATATCTGGGGTCTTCAGCAAATTGATTTCAACAGACAGACGGACATATCTTAATCGACTCCGCTATCTATAAGGATCCAGAATATATATACTTTATAGGGTCGGAAATGAAAAATGTAGAAATGACTAACGGAATGACAAACTTATATATACCCTTCTCACGAAGGTGAAGGGTATAAAAAGTTTTAGACTTACTAAACTTAACTAAACCGTTTTTGAGTTACTCGAATATATATTATGCAACCTCCTCCATTTTCTAAATAACGGTATATCTCGAAAATACGAGCTAACCTATAAAAACGGTTGGAGAAACTGAATTCAGCGTACCCGAATTAGTTTAAACCGCTGGGTGCCCCTTATTTAAATTATTTTTTTATTTCAAAGATTTTGTTAAAAATTATGAAATTCTATTTAATGTGCGACATCCAAAATTAAAAAATAATTTCGTTTCTGTTTTATGCAACGAGTCGGTGACGAACACCAACGTTTTTCAGTTTCAGTTTTCGTTATCGGCGCCGATTAGGTGTATGTGGAAACCCAGCTTAAGCGACCAATTAGGTTTTCAAGGAAAATATCGATGCTTACTTTTAAAAAGGGCCCATTTTAAAAAAAAATAAAGTTAGAAAAGTATTTTATTTCGGAAAAAAATATTAAAAATATTTTTAAATATTTTTTTTTTTTAATTTTAGCTATCTAAACTATTTGGGACACATTTTTCTAAGAACAATAGGTAATAAGTTACACGGATGAGAAAAACCACATGTTTGGCCAAAATGTCAAACCTCTAACTCAAAGAGTTCTTGACCGATCTTGTTGAAAAATTGTGTCTGGATTACTATCCAATAGATCTAATTTGGTTCAAATTTCATTCCGATCGGAAGACATCGATTTTAAAAGTTGGTTCACTTGACATTAAATCCCCCATATATATTTGTGGAAATATTTGAAAAATTAATTGAGAATCATATGGAATATAGCAAACATTTTTGTCCCTAATTAGCTGGCCACCACTGTGTATTTCAAAGTAATTTCCAGTTTCAAAAAGTTCCTTTTAAAAAACGAAAAAGTGTCAGCAGTTCAGCCTTTGTGGCACCTTAATACCATTTAGCCCCCTCTCCTTGATTTCTTTATTACTAATTGGCATATCAGCCAACTATTAAAAATATAAGTTAAATAATTTAATATAATTAAATGAAGTAACATTAAAACAAAAAGAACCAATTTTCTTTATCCTCTTAAACACCAATCAAGTTTGAAAAATCGTAGATTTTATAGTACTTAGTATTTACGAATGTATTATTTAAGATATTTAAAATAGATATTTGGTATGAAATAGGAGTGATCACATTTTCCCTAAAATCGCAGTATTTACGAAGTTATTATTGGTATGAAGAGGTCTATTTTTTCAATATTTATTAGATTTTCTCAATATGAAATATGTGGTTATTTTAGATAATCAGGTTTTATGTTTATGCGAGAGCAGAAAGAAGTTTAGTAGTATATTATTCTAATGATATCTGTTTACCCTAAAACGTATTTTGTTCGTTTCCAATTGTCAAGTAGTTTCAAAGACATTTGTTAAAAGTATTAAAAAACAATAATTAATTGAAAATATTATTAAATATCAGATCTAAATTATTTATTTACATATTGACTATTTTTATCTTAAAATTAATTTTTGATTTTATAAATACAAAGCGATGCAATTTTTCTAGGAAATATTTTAAATCCATTTCCAGGTCTAATTTCGCCTTTTCTCAAGTTCTTCGAGAGAAAAAACCAGGGCTGGGAATACCTTCCATAGTTGTAGCATCAACACTGGCATGTGTTTGATGATGCCTGTTTTGCTGAGGTTTTTGTTTTAGCTTTTTAGGAAAATTAGCCTTTTGTTGTTTATGATAAATTTCCATATATACTTTGTGTTTCTCAGTTGTAATTTCGCGTTCCAAATTCTTTTTGTAGATTGTTTCCTGACTAATAATTTCCATGTCAGCTGGGGATAATTTATGAACAGTTCTCATGGTATTTGAGATGAGTTCATGTGTCAACTGATATTTGGCTTTAGCCTTGCTCAGTTTGGTAGATTTAGGTTTTCTCATCTCTTCAAGGTGTAAATAAAGGATATAGGAAAGTCTTGGTCCTTGATGTTTCCGAGGATGCTGTGGTTGTTGATGCACTTCATTTGTTTTGGCTGCTGCAGAACTAGCGTTGAAAATGTTGCTATTGGCAGAAAATGATGTTGTTGATGAACTTTTTTGAGTTGCCATGGTTGCGGGAATTATTTGTTGTTGCTGCATATTGTTCGTGGTGGCTGCTGTAGATGTAGTGGGGATAATTTTACTAATGTCCGATAATGATGTTGTTTTTGAAGGTGCTATTTGTTGAGAAATACGCTGAAGCTGCTGTAGCTGTTGAAACACATTGTTCGTTTTGACTGCTGCAGATTTTTGTGCAGAACTACCGGTCATCGTTTTGCTATTGGCCGATAAAGCTGTTGTTTTTGAAGGTGCCATGAATATCGGCATTTGTTGAGTAATACGCTAAAGCTGCTGTAGTTGTTGAAGCACATTGCTCGTTGTGATTGCTGCTGATTTTGGAGTAGAACTGGTGGCGATAATGTTGCTAGCTGGCGACAAAGAAATTGTTGGTGAACTTATTTGAGATGCCATGATTATTAGGATTCTGTTGCTAATAAAGTCTTTTTGCGTTTAAAATATAATTATTTTTCTTCTTTGTTTGAAGATGTGTTTGCATACAAGGGTTAAGTTGTACTGATAATGTTTGTTAAACTACAAGGACTTTTATATATTTTAAACAGGTAGCTGTAAAACGGGAATTGTTAGAGGTAGCATGGGTGGGTGTTTGGGGTTTTATCATTTCACAGGTAGTTTATCAGAGGTTAACATTTTCTTGTAAAATCTTATTAGCACCAAATAGATAATGTACCTGTTTTCCATTTAGTTGTTATCTTTAGTAACAGTAGCTAAATATTTTGCGTTTTTCGTTAATATTACCTACTAGATTTGGTTCAGTGTATTGTATATGTATTATTTCCATAACCTTTGTTTATTTTTATTACTAAATATCAACCAGTATGTGTAAAATAAAACCAATCAAAGAAACATAATTTTCATGTCTTGATTTCTTCATCGTTTTATGTCATGTCAAACCCAGAGTTTAGAAGATAAATGTGCTGCGTGTGTTGTTAGAATTACACAAATCACACTCGTTTCAACATTGATGTCCATTCATACACATTTACATGCAAGCAGTAGCAAACAGTTTTGTAGCGAACTAGTGATTTTACCTATAATTAAAGGTCACCAATATAATTAAAGGTCACCAATTTACGTGATTAGTTATTTTAACATGTGAGTATCGTCTTATATAAGCAACGCATGGAATCCACATACCGGTTTCGTTGATTCAGTTACCTTGCTAGCTACTTGATTAGCAACATAACAAATTCAGAATGCACCAAAACCAAACGTAACACGATTTTTTTCAACAAAATATTCGCGGAAAAACCAGGATTTAAATTAACATGAAAATTGTACACAACAAATTAGTTAAATCCAGTTATTTGTTTCACGAAAAAAGGATTAAAAAGTGAACAGCTGTCTTATTTAGTTACTGTTGCTAGAGATTACAACTAGCTGCCACACTTGTGTTTTATGACCCACCATATTTTTGGTTGCAGCAAGATTAAGAATGAAAAAAGTTTAAGAAAGAGTAGCAAGATCATTGACAATATACCTGAGAAACGCCGAAAACACAAAAACCCACAAACAACTCCAGTGTTACAGTTACCTGTTCTGAATATATAAAATATCCTGCCAATTAGAATCGTCATCAGTACAATTCAAGCATTGTATGTAAACACAACCTAACAAAGAAGGAAAATCTAAATAAATTTTAACTCTTTTAAAAGAAAAATACTTTGGCAGCAGCATATTACGCAATAAAATCTCGTAATAATGGAATCTCAAAAATGTTCAACAACAACATGTTTTTCGGGAAACGGATCTACACAAAAATCTGTAGCAGCCACAACAAATACGGAGCAACAACAACCACAGAGGCTGCAGCAACAATATCAGCTAGGATTTTCCTACAGCCTTTTTCTACACATTGAAGAGGTGAGAAGACGCTATTCACCCTTTATGCGCATCGCTAACAGCAAATTCCATTTGACCCATGAACTCATAACAAAAACCGTTAAAAATATTAAAAACTGTTCTGCAGAGGACATAGAAATTATGTTTCATGAAGCGGGCTACCAGCAGAATTTGAGACGAAACATTGAACAAGTGAAACATCAACTAATCATGCAACAATATGAAGATCAAAAGCAACGTTTTGAAAAACAACAAAGAGATAAATTTCTACAAAAGCAAAAATACTTCTTGGCACTGAAGAGGCGTCATCATAAACCGTGTTTTAGAGGTGGTGCTGCAGACATGTGAGCTATTGAGATCTCCTAAGACAAGATGAAACGAGAAATGCAGTGGAAAACTGAACAGAAAAAATGAATTTAGTACAAGTGATTTTTAAAAAATTGCAATGCTTTTTATAAAAAATATTTAAATAAATCTACTATAATTTTATGTAAAAAATATATCAATATGTAAATAAATAATAAATATTAACCACCCAATAAATTTAAAAATATTTTCAATTAATGATTGTTTTAAATACTTTCTTTCTACCATAAAGAAAATTAGAGCGGAAACTAGAAAAACTGAAATAATTACTCAAAATAATAACAAATCGTTTTTGTACTTATATATTCTCACCACTTAGGTTTTAGGCAACTGAGTTAGGTTTTTGACAGGTGAGTTTCCGATCTATGTGTATTTTCTATTCTTTCTACTTTTAAGTCTATTCTCTACATATTATCTTAGTTGTTGGAAAAATGTTCATATTTTACTTGATATTTTAGGGTCAACTGTTTGTTTAGGAATTTAGTGGCTGTTGTTATATCTAACAATAGCAAAATAATATTGTCATAAGTGTCTGTTAAATAAATGTCTTAAGTTTAAGGGTTTTCAATTAATACATTTTTATATAGATACGTGCTAAGCTACAAATAAAATTTAAATGCAGTTGATTTGTAGAACACAATGCTCGTTTTTATTAACGGATTTTCAGGATTGCATACAAATTGCTGGCTTTTGCTGTGGTTGTCACCTACATATTGAATAAATAATCGAAGATATTCCTGTTCTTTCTGCATATTATGATATTTTTCGTTGTGTAATTGCAACAATATTATAAATTTTCCTACAAAAATCCTATATTATTTTATAGATTACTAACTGACCTGGTTCGCTTCGCCACTTCAATCGCAATCAAAAATTGTTTAATTAAGTAAATTTGATTTAGTTTTTAAGGCTATAGCATTATATGCTAAAAAGTACTGTTAGTAGCAAAAAAGTACATAAAGGTACTTTATTATAGATTCTAACTCAGTCAGGATCACGGGTGTTTAATTTCATTTACAGTATATTTTGGTACAGTACAATTCTTTCTCCCTTTTTGGTAACTTAATAATATTAAGCCCCCTCTTCTTTAAGTTATCTTTACTCAGTAGCATTTCAGACAACTATTAAGAAAATATGTTAAATAATTTAATATAATTAAAGAAAAGTACGATTAAAAAAACTATATCAATTTTCTTTTCACTCTTGAACAACCGTGAATTTTGAAATTTGATTCTAGTTTCAATATTATAGAACATTAAAATAGTACCATTAGTTCACCCTTTTTGGTACTTTAATACCATTAAGTTCCATTGGCATATCAGCCAACTATTAAAAATATAAGTTATATAATTTAATATAATTAAATAAAGCATCATTAAAAGAAAAAGTACCAGTTTCCTTTTTCCTCTTGAACACCCGTCATAGTGTTATAGAAAATTAAAAATGAGCCATTTAAAGAACGAAAAGGTACCATTATTTCTCTACTTTTTGTAATACATTAAGCTATTGAGCTAAAAAAAAATCAAGGACAGTGCGATTTTGTCTGCTATAAAGCAGACAGTTATGACAAAACCATCCTATTTCGGGAGGAATATTTGTAATGGACCGCTTACAACCACTTTCTTCGTATTAAGGCCAAAAAAAATTTATGTAAAAATGTTAAAATAGTCACATTGATAGCCAGTTTACAAAAAATCTACAACATTTCAAGTTGAAATTGGAAAAATCCAAATTTATATTGAGAAAAAACAAATCGAAGAAGAGAAATCAAATTTAATATTGAGAAAATACAAATTGTAATTAGAAAAGCAAATTAATATTGAGAAAAACTAACTGAAATTTAAAATTCAAATTATTATTGATTAAATACGAATTGAAATTCAGAATAGAGAATTAGTATTGAGAAAAAACTAAATGAAATTGAGTAATCGAATATCGAATCCATATTAAGATAATACAAACTCATGTCGAGAAAGAGAAATAAAAAATATGTATAACAATTTTAAAACCATTTTTTCTTATAAAATACAATCTACAACATTAAGGGCCATTATTACAACTTGCCTTTATAGTGAAATGTAACCTTAAGCATTAGAAAAAAGCTACCCTTAACCTTCGCTTTACCAAAGGTTTTTTATGTACATGGTTTACCAATACCCACCCGGGTGACACTATACTTCTATAAATATATGCGACGAACGAAATTTTAAAAAATTTAAAAAACCTTATAAAAAGTTTAAAATGGTTCTATTAAATTCTATAGAACTCTAGAATTTGTTCAGTGAGTACAAATTTCATTTAAATTGAAACAAAATTAAAAAAAATATTAAACCAATAAAATCGATGTGGTCACCCGGGTGGGTATTGGTAAAGCGAAGGTTAAAGTTAACTTTAACTTCAAATTTTATTTTCTGAATATGCCATTAGATTTTTTAAATACAATTTCTATTTTCACAATATTAATTTGAATTTGTGTTTTCTCAATTTCAAGACTATAATATGGAGTCATTTTAGACAATCAGGTTTCTTGTTTGTTAGAGAGCAGAAAGAAATTTAGCAGCTAATTATTCTAAAAATATTTGTTTACTATAAAAAGTTTCAAGTTTCTGGATCATTCAGAGTAAAATTTTAATTTTAGTTCATTAATATTATTTCTCTATAGTGATCGTATTCCATTCTTTTCATTGAATCAAGTAGTTTCTAAGATATTTGTTATAAGAATTGAAAAGCAATAATTAATTGAAAATATTATTAAATTTATTAAATATCAGATCTAAATTATTTATTTACATATTGATTATTTTTATCTTAAAATTAATTTTTGATTTTATAAATATAAAGCAATGCAATTTTCAAGGAAATATTTTAAATCCATTTCCAGGTCTAATTTTCCCTTTTCTCAAGTTCTTCGAGAGAAAAAACCAGGACTGGGAATACCTTCCATAGTTGTAGCATCAACACTGGCATGTGTCTGATGATGCCTGTTTTGCTGAGGTTTTTGTTTTTGCTTTTTAGGAAAATTAGCCTTTTGTTGTTTATGATAAATTTCCATATATACTTTGTGTTTTTCAGTTGCAATTTCGCGTTCCAAATTCTTTTTGTAGATTGTTTCCTGACTAATAATTTCCATGTCAGCTGGGGATAATTTATGAACAGTTCTCATGGTTTTTGAGATGAGTTCATGTGTCAATTGATATTTGGCTTTAGCCTTGCTCAGTTTGGTAGATTTAGGTTTTCTCATCTCTTCAAGGTGTAAATACAGGATATAGGAAAGTCTTGGTCCTTGATATTTCCGTGGTTGTTGATGCACTTTATTTCTAGTGGTTGATACTGATTCCGGTGCAGAACTGGTGTTAAAAATGTTGCTATTGGCCGATAATGATGTTGTTGATGAACTTGTTTGAGTTGACATGGTTATGGGAATTATTTGCTGAGGCTGCTGTAGTTGTTGCTGCACATTGTTGGGGATAATTTTGCTAGTCTCCGATAATGATATTGTTTTTGAAGGTGCTATTTGTTGAGAAATACGTTGAAGCTGCTGTAGCTGTTGAAACACATTGTTCGTTTTGACTGCTGCAGATTTTTGTGCAGAACTACCGGTCATCGTTTTGCTATTGGCCGATAAAGATGTTGTTTTTGAAGGTGCCATGAATATCGGCATTTGTTGAGTAATACGCTGAAGCTGCTGTAGTTGTTGAAGCACATTGTTCGATGTAGAACTGCTGGTTTTAATGTTGCTAGCTAGCGACAAAGAAATTGTTGATGAACTTATTTGAGATGCCATGATTATTAGGATTTTGTTGTCTTTTTGCGTTTAAAATATAATTATTTGTCTTCTTTGTTTGAGGATGTGTTTGCATACAATGGTTAAGTTGTACTGATGCTGTTTGTTAAATTACAAGGACTTTTATATATTTTAAACAGGTACCTGTAAATCGGGAATTGTTAGAGGTAGCACGTGTGGGTGTTTGGGGTTTTAGCATTTCACAGGTAGTTTATTATAGGTTAATATTTTCTTATTGGCATCAAATAGATAATGTACCTGTTTTCCATTTAGTGGTCATCTTTAGTAACAGTAGCTAAACAATATGTGATTATCGTCAATTTTACCTACAAGATTTGGTTCAGTGTATTGTATATGTATTATTTCCTTACCTTTGTTAATGTTTATTACTAAATGTCACCAGTATGTATAAAATAAAACAAATCAAAGAAAAATAGTTTTCATGGCTTGACTTCTTCATCATTTTACGCCATGTCAAGTCAGAGTTTAGTTAGCACTCCAAACAATGAAAAATAATAAAAGGATAAGTGTGCTGCATGTGTTGCTAGAATTATACAAATCACACTCGTTTCAACATTGATGTCCCATCACACACATTTACATACATGCAGTACCCAGCAGTTCTGTAGCGAACTAGTGATTTTAATTACAATTGAGGGGCAGCAATAGTTACATAATAGCTAAGTACTTGATATTTTAATATATACTCATGAGATTCACATACAGTTACCTTACCAGTTGCCTAACTATTTAGCACTTGATCAACAATATAATTAGTAATTTTGACATGTACGTGTCCTAAGAGGAAGCTAGGTGACTTCAAGTACTCAATTTAAACAACATCATTTAGACAGATAATAACTTTCATCTGTCTAGTTTGTCCTTTTATACAAATGGACCCATTTTTCAGATACCAGCAACAATAGGACAATCTGATAACCGGTAGCAAATAGTCTACGAATAAAAGTTTATAATTTTGTATATTATTCTACGAATTGAAAATTTTCCATTAAAATAATTAAATTTTGGTACCATAATAATACCACTAAGGCTTCAATCCTCCAACTATTAAACATATAAATTAAATAATCTAATACATTAAAAAAGTATCATTAGAAGAAAGAATACCAATTTTCCCTTTCTTTTTGAACACCCGTCAAGTTTTAAATTACAAAATACTCCATTTTCGAACAATGTTTTGTGACAACAATAATTAAATATATTTCGAGTGACCCAAATCTTTTCAAGAAAAAATAAGTTTTAAAAAAGTACCAAACGTTTTTGGAGCAATCTACATCTTCCCAATCGAGTTGCAAATAAAACCATATTTGTTAATGTTTCTAAGTCTATGATACAAATATTTAAAATTTTATCAAAATTGACTTAATAGTTTTTAATAAAATCAATTTTCGAGTTCTTTCACCTAAAGGGTTCGAATTTCCAAAAAATACAAAATTTAGATTTAAACGATTAGATAAAACGATCAAAAATTTATTATTTATATTTGTTTAAAAGATACATCGGTTGCCAAAAAAGGAACAAAACTTAGTTTTTACCCGTTTTATACCCTTCACCTTAGTGAGAAGGGTATATATAAGTTTGTCATTCCGTTTGTAATTTCCACAATATAATATTCCGACCCTATAAAGTTTATATATTCTGCATCCTTATAGATAGTGGAGTCGATTAAGCCATGTCCGTCTGTCTGTCTGTCGGTCTGTCTGTTGAAATCAATATTCTGAAGACCCCAGATATCTTCCTATTTAAAATCAGCTAAATCGGTCCACAAATGGCTGAGATATGAATAAAAAACCAGGATAACCTCGATTTTTGACCTATGTATATCTGGCTTACTAAGTCATTAATATAGACAATATGGATATCTAATGATAGACTTTGCAACGACGTATTTAAGACCATAGAAAGTTGAACCTACAATGGGTAAAAATCGGAAAAATTTAACCCGAATTTTTTTTTAACAAAAAATTTTACAAAAAACAACTTTGGAAAAAAAAAATAATTTTATTTACCGAAAAATATTTAAAATTTGTATTTTGAAGTATAAGTTGGTGAAGGGTATATAGGATTCGGCACAGCTCTTACTTGTTTCCTTTAAAGAGCTTGAATTTGAAAATTAAATGTCTACCTTTTAGGTAGGATCACATTGACATCAGTAATGTAATCGCATTATTTAGGAAGTTATTAAAGATATAAGATATTTAATTTTTTTCCTACTTAAAATCGATATTTGGTATGAAATACAGATTGAGCTTATTTCCCATAAATTGGCAGTATTTGCAAAGTTATTATTGGCATGAAGAGGTCAAATTTGTTATGACTATTAATTTGCTTTTCTGAATTTAAATTAGTTTTTTCTAAAGATTCAATTTCTATTTTTTCAGTATTTATTTGATTTTCTCAATATCAAATATGTGGTCATTTTAGGTAATCAGATTTTATCTTTATGCGACAGCAGAATGAAGTTCAGAAGTTAATTATTCTAAAGATATCTGTTTACTGTAAAACGTATTTTGTTGGTTTCAAATTGTCAAGTAATTTCGAAGATATTTGTTTTAAGTATT
Organism: Calliphora vicina; assembly: GCF_958450345.1. Lineage (NCBI taxonomy): Eukaryota > Metazoa > Arthropoda > Insecta > Diptera > Calliphoridae > Calliphora > Calliphora vicina. Next base: position 28,251,095 of record NC_088782.1, on the reverse strand, counting down.
AAAAAGCAATAATTAATTGAAAATATTATTAAATATCAGATCTAAATTATTTATTTACATATTGATTATTTTTATCTTAAAATTATTTTTTGATTTTATAAATATAAAGCGATGCAATTTTTCAAGGAAATATTTTAAATCCATTTCCAGGTCTAATTTTGCATTTTCTCAAGTTCTGCGAGAGAAAAAACCAGGGCTGGGAATACCTTCCATAGTTGTAGCATCAACACTGGCATGTGTCTGATGATGTCTGTTTAGCTGAGGTTTTTGTTTTTGCTTTTTAGGAAAATTAGCCTTTTGTTGTTTATGATAAATTTCCATATATACTTTGTGTTTCTCAGTTGCAATTTCGCGTTCCAAATTCTTTTTGTAGATTGTTTCCTGACTAATAATTTCCATGTCAGCTGGGGATAATTTATGAACAGTTCTCATGGTATTTGAGATGAGTTCATGTGTCAACTGATATTTGGCTTTAGCCTTGCTCAGTTTGGTGGATTTAGGTTTTCTCATCTCTTCAAAGTGTAAATACAGGATATAGGAAAGTCTTGGTCCTTGATATTTCCGAGGCTGCTTTGGTTGTTGATGCACTTTATTTGTAGGGGTTGATACTGATTTCGGTGCAGAACTGGTGTTCAAAATGTTGCTATTAACCGATAATGATGTTGTTGATGAACTTGTTTGAGTTGCCATGGTTATGGGAATTATTTGCTGAGGTTGCTGCACATTGTTCGTCGTGACTGCTGTAGATATAGTGGGGATAATTTTGCTAGTCTCCGATAATGATATTGTTTTTGAAGGTGCTATTTGTTGAGAAATACGTTGAAGCTGCTGTAGCTGTTGAAACACATTGTTCGTTTTGAATGCTGCAGATTTTTGTGCAGAACCACCGGTCATCATTTTGCTATTGGCCGATAAAGCTGTTTTTTTTGAAGGCGCCATGAATATCGGCATTTGTTGAGTAATACGCTGAAGCTGCTGTAGTTGTTGAAGCACATTGTTTGTTGTGACTGCTGATTTTGGTGTAGAACTGGTGATAATGTTGCTAGCTGGTGACAAAGATATTGTTGATGAACTTATTTGAGATGCCATGATTATTAGGATTTTGTTGCTAATAAAGTATTTTTGTGTTTAAAATATAATTATTTTTCTTCTTTGTTTGAGGATGTGTTTGCATACAAGGGTTAAGTTGTACTGATACTGTTTGTTAAACTACAAGGACTTATATATATTTTAAACAGGTACCTGTAAAACGGGAATTGTTTGAGGTAGCATGGGTGGGTGTTTGGAGTTTTAGCATTTCGCAGGTAGTTTATCAGAGGTTAACATTTTCTTGTAAAATCTTATTAGCACCAAATAGATAATGTACCTGTTTTCCATTTAGTTGTTATCTTTAGTAACAGTAGCTAAATATTTTGCGATTTTCGTTAATATTACCTACTAGATTTGGTTCAGTGTATTGTATATGCATTATTTCCTTAACCTTTGTTTATTTTTATTACTAAATATCAACCAGTATGTGTGAAATAAAACCGATCAAAGAAACATAATTTTCATGGCTTGACTTCTTCATCGTTTTATGTCATGTCAAACCCAGAGTTTAGAAGATAAATGTGCTGCGTGTGTTGTTAAAATTACACAAATCACACTCGTTTCAACATTGATGTCCATTCATACACATTTACATGCAAGCAGTAACAAACAGATCTGTAGCGAACTAGTGATTTTACGTATAATTAAGGGTCACCAATAGTCACATAATTTTTTACGTGATTAGTTATTTTAACATGTGAGTATCGTCTTATATAGGCAACGCATGGAATCCACATACCGGTTTCGTTGATTCAGTTACCTTGCTAGCTACTTGATTAGCAACATAACAAATTCAGAATGCACCAAAACCAAACGTAACACGATTTTTTTCAACAAAATATTCGCGGAAAAACCAGGATTTAAATTAACATGAAAATTGTACACAACAAATTAGTTAAATCTAGTTATTTGTTTCACGAAAAAAGGATTAAAAAGTGAACAGCTGTCTTATTTAGTTACTGTTACTTGAGATTACAACTAGCTGGCACACTTGTGTTTTATGACCCACCATATTTTTGGTGGCAGCTAGATTAAGAATGAAAAAAGATTAAGAAAGAGTAGCAAGATCATTGACAATATACCTGAGAAACACCGAAAATGCAAAAACCCACAAACAATTCCAGTGTTACAGGTACCTGTTTCAAACATATAAAATATCCTGCCAATTAGAATCGTCATCAGTACAATTCAAGCATTGTATGTAAACACACCCTAACAAAGAAGGAAAATCTAAATAAATTTTAACTCTTTTAAAAGAAAAATACTTTGGCAGCAGCATATTACGCAATAAAATCTCGTAATAATGGAATCTCAAAAAAGTTCAACAACAACATGTTTTTCGGGAACCGGCTCTACACCAAAATCTGTAGCACCCACAACAAATACGCAACAACAACAACCACAGAGGCTGCAGCAACAATATCGGCTAGGATTTTAGTACAGCCTTTTCCTACACATTGAAGAGGTGAGAAGACGCTATTCACCCTTTATGCGCATCGCTAACAGTAAATTCCAATTGACCCATGAACTCATAACAAAAACCGTTAAAAATATTAAAAACTGTTCTGCAGAGGACATAGAAATTATGTTTCATGAAGCGGGCTACCAGCAGAATTTGAGACGAAACATTGAACAAGTGAAACACCAACTAATCATGCAACAATATGAAGAACAAAAGCAACGTTTTGAAAAACAACAAAGAGATAAATTTCTACAAAAGCAAAAATACTTCTTGGCACTGAAGAGACGTCATCATAAACCGTGTTTTAGAGGTGGTGCTGCAGACATGTGAGCTATTGAGATCTCCTAAGACAAGACGAAACGAGAAATGCAGTGAAAAGCTGCACTAGAAATGAATTTATTTTTAATGCAAGTGATTTTTAAAAAATTGCAACGGTAAATTATTAAAAATATTTAAATGAATCCATTATAATTTTATGTTAAAAATATATCAATATGTAAATAAATTTTAGCCAGCCAATAAATTTAAAAATATTTTCAATTAATGATTGTTTTAAATATTTTCTTTCTACCATAGAGAAAATTAGAGCGGAAACTAGAAAAACTGAAATAATTACTCAAAATAAGCACAAATACATTCTCACCACTTAGGTTTTTGGCAACTGAGTTAGGTTTTTGACAGGGGAGTTTCCGATCTATGTGTATTTATCTATGCTTTCTACTTTTAAGTCTATTCTGTAAAAATTATCTTATTTGTTAGAAAAATGTTCATATTTTACTTGATATTTTAGGGTCAACTGTTTGTTTAGGAATTTAGTGGCTGTTGTTATATCTAACAATAGCAAAATAATATTGTCAGAAGTGCCTGTTAAATAAATGTCTTAAGTTTAAGGGTTTTCAATTAATACATTTTTATATAGATACGTGCTAAGCTACAAATAAAATTTAAATGCAGTGGATTTGTGGTAACTTAATAATATTAACCTCCCTCTCCTTAATGTTTTCTTAACTCAGTAGCATTTCACACAACTATTAAGAATATAAGTTAAATCAGTTGTCGTTTTATGCGATAGATGCGTTCCAAAAAAATCGCATAAATTGAATTCGCATAAAACGATACTCTAGCTTCATATAAAAACTAATAATTCGTTCCAAAATTCCGAAAAACCGCATAAATTCAGATTTTAATTAAAAAATCAGAACAAAATCGCATAAAAAAATCAACAAAAAAATATACATTAAAAAATAAACAAAAATATTTATAATTACAGAAAAAGTGAAAATGATCCAAAAAAAATTAGCTAACACATTTTTAAGGAAATTCTGTAAATATGCATGATTAATCTGAATCACTGAATAATTGTCTGCATTGGTTTGGAATTGGTTCAACGTCACTTTCATCACTAGATGATATAATCATATTGTCATCATATGGTAAAATATCATTTTAATCACTAGAATTAATCTAGTGAATAGGGGACGAAATCGAAGAATTTTTAGGAGCTTCAATTGCTTCTTTTCTTGCAAAATAATTTGTAATTAAACTTTGCGATTTTGAATTTTTAAGTTGCTTATGCAACTCTTGATAACCGGAAAACAGATCAGTAAGTCCGCGATGAATCTTTAATTCTCTTTCCATATCTGAATCTATATTAAGAATTTGATTTTGCAAAAAAAAAAAACTATAGCCAGTGATGCAAAATTGGTTTAATTTAAATATGGTAAAAAACTAAGGCCCTTAAGGGATCGGTTATGTAAATGAAGAATTAAAAAAAAAAAAAAGCTTTCTAAAAAAAAAATTAATTTAAAAATCGCACAAATTTGAATCCGCATAAAGCGATACCTGAGTGTAATTTAATATAATTAAAAAAAAGTACCATTAAAAAAACTATATCAATTTTCTTTTCCTTCTTGAACAACCGTCAATTTTGAAATTCTAGTTTCAATATTATAGAACATTAAAAAAGTACCATTAGTTCACCCTTTTTGGTACTTTAATACCATTAAGTTCCATTGGCATATCAGCCAACTATTAAAAATATAAGTTATATAATTTAATTTAATTAAATAAAGTACCATTAAAAGAAAAAGTACCAATTTTCTCGTTCCTCTTGAACACCTCTCATATTTGAAATTTCAAAATAATTTCCTGATTCTAGGTTATAGAAAATTAAAAATGTGACATTTGAACAATGAAAAAAAACTATTATTTCTCTACTTTTGGTAATATATTAATCTATTGAGCAAAAGAAAAATCAAGGACAGTGGAATTTTGTTTATAAAGCAGGCATTTATGACAAAACCATCCTATTTCGGGAGATAATTTGTAATAGACTGATTACAACCACTTTCTTCGTATTAAGGCCGAAGAAAATTGTATGTCAAGATGTTAAAATAGTCACAGTGATAGCCAGTTTACAAAAATTTGGAAAAATCCAAATTTATATTGAGAAAAAACAAATCGAAGAAAAGAAATCAAATTTAATATTGAGAAAATACAAGTTTTAATTCAGAAAAACAAATTAATATTGAGAAAAACTAACTGAAATTAAAAATTCAAATTATTATTGATTAAATACCAATTGAAATTCAGGATAGAGAATTAATATTGAGAAAAAACTAAATGAAACTGAGTAATCGAATATCGAATCCATATTAAGATAATACAAACTCATGTTGTGAAAGAGAAATAAAAAATATGTATAACAATTTTAAAACCATTTTTTCTTATAAAATACAAACTACAACATTAAGTTGTATTTTTTCAATTTTTATTTTCTGAATATGCCATTAGATTTTTAAAATACAATTTCTATTTTCACAATATTTGATTTTCTTACAATGTTTGTTTTCTAAATTTCAAGACTATAATACATAGAGTGGAAACTCTCCTGTCAAAGACCTAACTCAGTTGTCAGAAACCTAAGTGGTGAGAATGTATTAATAAAAAAAAACACTTGTATGTGTGATTTTTTTGAGTAAATTTTTTGTTTGAGTTTTTTTCTAGTTTCCGCTCTGGTTTCATGTTTATTAGAGAGCAGAAAGAAATTTAGCAGCTAATTATTCTAAAAATATTTGTTTACTATAAAAATTTTCAAGTTTCTGGATCATTCAGAGTAAAATTTTAATTTTAGTTCATTAATATTATTTCTCTATAGTGATCGTATTCCATTCTTTTCAATGAGTGAAGTAGTTTCGAAAATATTTGTTTTAATTGTACTAAAAAGCAATAATTAATTGAAAATATTATTAAATTTATTAAATATCAGATCTAAATTATTTATTTACATATTGACTATTTTTATCTTAAAATTAATTTTTGATTTTATAAATATAAAGCGATGCAATTTTTCAAGGAAATATTTTAAATCCATTTCCATTTTCTCAAGTTCTTCGAGAGAAAAAACCAGGGCTGGGAATACCTTCCATAGTTGTGGCATCAACACTGGCATGTGTCTGATGATGGCTGTTTTGCTGAGGTTTTTGTTTTTGCTTTTTAGGAAAATTAGCCTTTTGTTGTTTATGATAAATTTCCATATATACTTTGTGTTTCTCAGTTGCAATTTCGCGTTCCAAATTCTTTTTGTAGATTGTTTCCTGACTAATAATTTCCATGTCAGCTGGGGATAATTTATGAACAGTTCTCATGGTTTTTGAGATGAGTTCATGTGTCAATTGATATTTGGCTTTAGCCTTGCTCAGTTTGGTAGATTTAGATCTTCTCATCTCTTCAAGGTGTAAATACAGGATATAGGAAAGTCTTGGTCCTTGATGTTTCCGAGGCTGCTGTGGTTGTTGATGCACTTTATTTCTAGTGATTGATACTGATTCCGGTGCAGAACTGGTGTTCAAAATGTTGCTATTGGCCGATAATGATGTTGTTGATGAACTTGTTTGAGTTGCCATGGTTATGGGAATTATTTGCTGAGGCTGCTGTAGTTTTTGCTGCACATTGTTGGGGATAATTTTGCTAGTCTCCGATAATGATATTGTTTTTGAAGGTGCTATTTGTTGAGAAATACGTTGAAGCTGCTGTAGCTGTTGAAACACATTGTTCGTTTTGACTGCTGCAGATTTTTGTGCAGAACTACCGGTCATCGTTTTGCTATTGGCCGATAAAGATGTTGTTTTTGAAGGTGCCATGAATATCGGCATTTGTTGAGTAATACGCTGAAGCTGCTGTAGTTGTTGAAGCACATTGTTCGATGTAGAACTGCTGGTTTTAATGTTGCTAGCTGGCGATAAAGAAATTGTTGGTGAACTTATTTGAGATGCCATGGTTATTAGGATTTTGTTGCTATTAAAGTCTTTTTGCGTTTATAATATAATTATTTTTCTTCTGTGTTTGCATACAATGGTTAAGTTGTACTGATGCTGTTAGTTAAATTACAAGGACTTTTATATATTTTAAACAGGTACCTGTAAAACTGGAATTGTTAGAGGTAGCATGGGTGGGTGTTTGGGGTTTTAGCATTTCACAGGTAGTTTATCAGATGTTAATATTTTCTTATTAGCATCAAATAGATAATTTACCTGGTTTCCATTTAGTGGTCATCTTTAGTAACAGTAGCTAAACAATATGTGATTATCGTCAATTTTACCTACAAGATTTGGTTCAGTGTATTGTATATGTATTATTTCCTTAACCTTTGTTTATGTTTATTACTAAATGTCACCAGTATGTATAAAATAAAACAAATCAAAGAAAAATAGTTTTCGTGGCTTGACTTCTTCATCATTTTACGCCATGTCAAGCCAGAGTTTAGTTAGCACTCCAAACAATGAAAAATAATAAGAGGATAAATGTGCTGCATGTGTTGCTAGAATTATAAAAGTCACACTCATTTACATACATGCAGTACGTAGCAGTTCTGTAGCGAACTAGTGATTTTAAATACAATTGAGGGTCAGCAATAGTTACATAATAGCTAAGTAACTGGATATTTTAATATATGTTCATGAGATTCACATACCGGTTACATAGAGTCAGTTACCTTACCAGTTACCTAACTAGTTAGCACTTGATCAACAATATAACTAGTAATTTTGACATGTACGTGTCCTAACAGGAAGCTAGGTGACTTCAAGTACTCAATTTAAACAACATCATTTAGACAGATAATAACTTTCATCTGTCTAGTTTGTCCTTTTATACAAATGGACCCATTTTTCAGATACCAGCAACAATAGGACAATCTGATAACCAGTAGCAAATAGTCTGCGAATAAAAGTTTATAATTTTGTATATTATTCTACGAATTGAAAATTTTCGATTAAAATAATTAAATTTTGGTACCATAATAATACCACTAAGGCTTCAATCCTCCAACTATTAAACATATAAATTAAATAATCTAATACATAAAAAAAGTAGCATTAGAAGAAAGAGTACCAATTTTCGCTTTCCTTTTGAACACCCATCAAGTTTAAAATTACAAAATACTCCATTTTGGAACAATGTTTTGTGACAACGATAATTAAATATATTTCAAGGGACCCAAATATTTTCAAGAAAAAATAAGTTTTAAAAAAGTACCAAACGTTTTTGGAGCAATCTACATCTTCCCAATCGAGTTGCAAATAAAACCATATTTGTTAATGTTTCTAAGTCTATGATACAAATATTTAAAATTTTATCAAAATTGACTTAATAGTTTTTAATAAAATCTATTTTCGAGTTCTTTCACCTAAAGGGTTCGAATTTCCAAAAAATACAAAATTTAGATTTAAACGATTAGATAAAACGATCAGAAATTTATTTTTATATTTATATTTGTGTAAAAGATACATCGGTTGCCAAAAAAGGAACAAAACTTAGTTTTTTACCCTTTTTATACCCTTCACTTTCTGTCTGTCTGTCTCAAGACCCCAGATATCTTCGGGATCCAAATATTCAATAATTCTATCAGACATGCTTTCGAGAAGTTTCCTATTTAAAATCAGCTAAATCGGTCCACAAATGGCTGAGATATGAAGAAAAAACCAGGACAACCTCGATTTTTGCCCTATGTTTATCTGGCTTACTAAGTCATTAATATAGACAATATGGATATCTAATGATAAACTTTGCAATGACGTATTTAAGACCATAGAAAGTTGAACCTACAATGGGTAAAAATCGGAAAAAAATTTTAACCCGAATTTTTTTTACCAAAAAATTTTACAAAAAAGAAAAAACAACTTTGGAAGAAAAATTCATTTTGTTTACCTAAAAATATTTAAAATTTGTATTTTGAAGTATAAGTTGGTGAAGGGTATATAAGATTCGGCACAGCTCTTACTTGTTTCCTTTAAAGAGCTTGAATTTGAAAATTTCATGTCTCTACCGAAATCAGTAATGTAATCGCATTATTTAGGAAGTTATTAACGATATAAGATATTTAATTTTTTTTCTACTTAAAATCGATATTTGGTATGAAATACAGATTGAGCTTATTTCCCATAAATTGGCAGTATTTGCAAAGTTATTATTGGCATTAAGAGGTAAAATTTGTTATGAGTATTAATTTGCTTTTCTGAATTTAAATTAGTTTTTTCTAGAGATTCAATTTCATGATTTCAATTTCTATTTTTTTCAGTATTTATTTGATTTTCTCATTATCAAATATGTGGTCATTTCAGACAATCAGGTTTCATGTTTGTTAGAGAGCAGAAAGAAATTTAGCAGTTAATTACTCTAAAAATATTTGTTTACTATAAAAAGTTTCAAGTTTCTGGATCATTGAGAGAAAAATTTTAATTTTAGTTCATTAATATTATTTCTCTATAGTGAACGTATTCCATTCTTTTCAATGAGTCAAGTATTTTCTAAGATATTTGTTATAAGAATTGAAAAGCAATAATTAATTGAAAATATTATTAAATTTATTAAATATCAGATCTAAATTATTTATTTACATATTGACTATTTTTATCTTAAAATTAATTTTTGATTTTATAAATGCAATTTTTCAAGGAAATATTTTAAATCCATTTCCAGGTCTAATTTCTTCTTTTCTCAAGTTCTTCGAGAGAAAAAACCAGGGCTGGGTATACCTTCCATAGTTGTAGCATCAACACTGGCATGTGTCTGATGATGGCTGTTTTGCTGAGGTTTTTGTTGTTGTTTTTTAGGAAAATTTGCTTTTTGTTGTTTATGATAAATTTCCATATATACTTTGTGTTTTTCAGTTGCAATTTCGCGTTCCAAATTCTTTTTGTAGATTGTTTCCTGACTAATAATTTCCATGTCAGCTGGGGATAATTTATGAACAGTTCTCATGGTATTTGAGATGAGTTCATGTGTCAACTGATATTTGGCTTTAGCCTTGCTCAGTTTGGTAGATTTAGGTCTTCTCATCTCTTCAAGTTGTAAATACAGGATATAGGAAAGTCTTGGTCCTTGATGTTTCCGAGGCTGCTGTGGTTGTTGATACACTTTATTTCTAGTGGTTGATACTGATTCCGGTACAGAACTGGTGTTCAAAATGTTGTTGTTGGCCGATAATGATGTTGTTGATGAACTTGTTTGAGCTGCCATGGTTATGGGAATTATTTTCTGAGGCTGCTGTAGTTGTTGCTGCACATTGTTGGGGGTAATTTTGCTAGTATTCGATAATGATGTTGTTTTTGAAGGAGCTATTTGTTGAGAAATACGTTGAAGCTGCTGTAGCTGTTGAAACACATTGTTCGTTTTGACTGCTGCTGATTTTTGTGCAGAACTACAGGTCATCATTTTGTTATTGGCCGATAATGCTATTGTTTTTGAAGGTGCCATGAATATCGGCATTTGTTGAGTAATACGCTGAAGCTGCTGTAGTTGTTGAATCACATTATTCGTTGTGACTGCCGATTTTGGTATAGAACTGGTGGTGATAATGTTGCTAGCTGGCGATAAAGAAATTGATGGTGAACTTATTTGAGATGCCATGATTATTAGGATTCTGTTGCTAATAAAGTCGTTTGCGTTTAAAATAGAATTATTTTTCTTTTTTGTTTGAGGCTGTGTTTGCATACAATGGTTAAATTGTACTGATACTATTTGTCAAATTACCAGGGCTTTTATATATTTTAAACAGGTACCTGCAACAAGGGAATTGTTAGAGGTAGCTAGGGTGGGTGTTTGTAGTTTTAGAATTTCACAGGTAGTTGCCAAATTATGTTACAATTGTGCAACATTTTAACTTCTGTACCTGTTTTCCATTTAGTTGTCATCTTTAGTAACAGTTACTAAAGGTTATGTAATTTTCGTTAATATTACCTACTAGTTTTGGTTCAGTGTATTGTATATGTAATATTTCCTTAACCTTTGTTCCTTGTTATAATTAAACCAATCATTCTCAACAACTTATTGAAGTTTTCCTCAAAATGCAGTTAATTGATTTTCTACTAAATTGAATCCATTATGCATAAAATAAAAATTATTTTCATGATATCGTTTTATCCAATGTCAAAACAAAGAAAAAATGATGAAAGGATTGCTTGTAATCAAACATTCCTCTGACTACATTATGCTTAATACAATTGAAATTTAGGGATATCTCGAAATTCATGTCCTTCATTTTGGAATATTGTTTTAGTACTTTAGAGGAAAAGGTGGCAAAATTTAAATGGGATTCTAAGGCTGTATGTACGAGTAATATCTGCAATACATTCAAAAATTGACAAAAAAATTTAAAAATGTCAACTACTTGAACAATTTTTCCCATTTTCAAGAGCAAACAAACACTTCTATTTGAGGATGATTGCATTTAGGTTTTTGCACGTAGGCCCTATCGTACCTTCAATAGACATACGGACTTACGGACGGACACTGCTAGACGACCAATATTTCAATATGTTACAAATGCAATAACAAAATTAATATACCCTCCATTATTTTAGTGGTGAATATAAAAATTGATTATGAGTACAGGTGTAAAATTTCAACAAAAATACAATTTTCTTCAAAATCCAAGTATTTTTTTATTAATCTATTTACGCCAACACAACTGTTAATGTTCTAATGTCATATCACGTTTTAGATTTATATTTAGCACGTTTCATAAACACATTAGGGCTACTCATAACATTCACTTTACTGATTGCCATTAAGTGTCTAGCGACAAATTTACAGAACTAAAGTGATTTGAGCAGCAAGAATATCGCCCTAATATGTGTGTGGGTGTGTGTCTGTGTGACAATGGAAATAACAAATGTGTTGTTGTATTAAACCAACCATGGTTTTTGATCCTAAAGCATGTATGAACATGTTTTAGATGCATTCTACTGTGCACACCACGTACTACTAACAAAGCTTTAACAATATACAACACTATGGGTTATTCAGAGCTACAATTTTCAAAATTATTGTGGACAATAAGGAAATAACTGCAAATATACAATAAAGATGTAGTTTTCTTATCTTATCTGGGAAATAATTGGAGAGTCCAGAGTACTCTCTTTCGAAAAAATCTCATTTGTAAATGAACAAGTAATAGAGCTATATTCGCTTCACCAAATTATACTTCAAAATAAAAATTTTAAATATTTTTAGATAAAGAAAATTTATTTTTTTCCAAAGTAGTTTTTTTAATTTTTTGGTAAATTTTTTTTTCGAATTGTTTTTTTTAATTTTTTTTAATATTTAGCGAAAAAACTTTTTTCAGATTTTGACCCATTGTAAGTCCAACTTACTATGGTCTTATATACGACATTGCAAAGGTCTTTGAAATATCTATCATTAGATATCCATCTATATATTAATGACTTAGTAATACAGATATAGGTAAAAAATCGAGGTTGTCCTGATATATTATATCTCAGCCGATTTTCTCGATTTTAAATAGCAACCGAGCCGGATGAATTCCGTAGATATTGATGTATAAATCATGTGTGTAAGTTATTTTGGGGCTTCGGAAAGTTGATTTCAACATACAGACAGACGGACATGGCTTCAAAGTACCCAATATGGGTATCAAACAAAAGCTAAGAAGGTCAGCAATCTAATAAAGTTATACGTTTGCCGCTGTATATGAAAATAAGGACGATTATTTTATAAAACTTGTATCATTGTTTTTCCAATGTCCGTATTTTTTGATCAGGGGGAAAGTATATAACTTTATTAGACTGCTGACCTTCTTAGCTTTCATTTGAGATCAATTATAATCAGTATATATCATTTTTAGAAAACTGTTTATCCTTTGAAAGAAGAGCTGACCCGATCAAGAAAAACTGAGTAAACTAATGGTCAAACAGTTTTCTCTAGCTGTAGCAGTAGTATTTTCTCATTTGTTTTCATTATTTTAAGATCTTTAGAGCATTAGTATTAAAACATAAATTATAAATAGAGTGGTAGTTTAAAAATAAAAATCACTGCTACTACTCTACTTCGAATTTTAATTTTTATACCCTTCACCATAAGTGACAAGGGAATATCCGTTTGTAATTTCTACATTTTTCATTTGCTACACGGAGACGATATAGCCGTCTGTCCGCCTGTATGTTGAAATCAACTTTCTGTAGCCCCCAAATAACTTACACACATGATTTATACATCATTGAATCCGCTATAGACTCTGTTTTACTTCTGTAATTTGAAAACAAGTGCCACTGAAGCTTACTGATTGCTCATCAAATCGTATGTGTTCCATCGGTTTCAACGTGAGAGAGATGTTTTGTGTAGTTCAGAAGTGGTGATTTTGACACGAAAGAAAAATATCACCCAGGCCATCCAACAAATTTTAAGATGCATAATTGGAAGATTATTGTCAAACTCAACAAGAGCTTTGGTTGGCTGCTTCTCAATCAGCAATTTCAAGTAGCAGTATTCATGTTCTAATATATCTCAATGGTTTGAAAATGTTGTTATTGCCTTTCAAGCTATAAATATCCTAAAATAATACTACTCTGTATGCTAGACCTACATCGAATGCCTAAGTGTCGGTTAAGCCGAGCTGCCGAGTCATGAAATATTAGCAAGGAAATTGGAAACCATACAAATTGAAGCTGAGAGACCTTGAAAGACGTTTTGTATGTCTGAAATGCAGCTTGAACGCTAAAAAGAAAATCATTTTTGCACCGGATCATTACTTGCGATGAAAAATGGATGCATTGCGTTAACCCAAAGCGTAAGAGATCATGTGTGATGCCAGGCTAACCAGACGAATCGACACTAAAGCAAAATATCCATGGCGCTAAGGTTATTCTCTGTATTTGGTGGCAGCAAACGGGTCATATCTATTATGAGCTGCTGAAATCTCACCAGACCATCACAGGGAACATGTACCGAACGCAACTGATTCGTTTGAAGCAACAATTTTCTGAAAAATGCCCAGAATATGCGGCCAGAAATGAAACTGTAATAATTCATCATGACAACGCTCGGCCACATTCCCTTTTTGCCAACTTTTATTGCTATCTCAACTGCTACATCAACTACTACCTCAATTGCTACTTATATTCCCAATAAGCATTTTTGCTGGAATTCAAGTGTAAAACAAGTTGACATCCAGTCATTTATTCAAGCTTCAAGTGTTGAAATACAGTTGTATGACACTTGATTTCAATAGCATTCTCCAGTGAAAATCCGAATTCATGTCGAACATTACAGATCAATCCCGGTCTTGAATTACAATGAAATACAAATCAAAAAAATACTTGAATTTAAGCTTTGAAATATAGTTTAATTCAGTCGTTGAATTATAGTCCAATACTAGTCGAAAAATAGTAAAATTCAAGCTTTGATTTTTAAAATCAACAACAAATTTGATTTTGATTATTTTTTTTGATCTGAAGTCAATCGAAATATTTTTTTAAAAATTGGTAAGATTTGGAAGGAGATGTAACATTTTGTGGGAAGTCGGAAAAATTTAATTTGATTTTACTAATGTTTTGCTAACAGACTTGCTTATTTTTATATATACCAATCGACTTAGAATCACTTTCTGAGTCGATTAAACGGTCATAAATGTTTAATTTATACATGTATCTCTATAAATTTCGCTCCAAATAAGTTTTATATATACAAAATTCATGTCACTAAATTTTGTTACGATCGGTCGCTAATTAGTCATAGCTCCCATATAAGACCCGCTTCCGAAAATAACTTTAAAGTGCATAAATCGCTTAATAATGTTGTTATACACACAAAATTCAACTTTAATATAGACATAAATCACTCGACCTAATTTCATGGTGATCGGTCCATAATTGGTCATAGCTACCATATAAGGCCCACTTCCGAAAATCACTCACGAATATAAATTATTGAAATTTTAAAAGAAAAATGTATTGCTCATTTACTTAGTGTAGGGTATTATATGGTCGGGCTTGACCGACCATACTTACTTACTTGTTTTTTAAATATTTTATTTGTTTGACAAGAAAAGAACAATTTTAAAATATGATTGAACTTTTTATAACGTTAAAAATACTTTAAAATGGGGCAGAAATTCAAGTTGAATACCAATTAAATTTAAAATTTTTGAGTGCTTATTGGGTTACTACTAAATTCTTAAAGTATCAGATATAATAGAAAACTAATGAATATGCTGATTTAACACTTTTTCTGTTTTTAGTAGAATAGAAAAAAGATTACTCTGCTACTTTTAAATTTTTCTTTTATGTCTACTAGGGTAATCATTCGACTAATGATCGATCGATTAATCGAATAATTTCTTACGAATAATTATTCAAACAATTTAAAAATGACCATTTACGAATAACGAATAATTCGAACAATTTTATGGAGAATAATCGAATAAAACGAATAAATGTTCATATATATTTAAATTTATTAAATTGCTTAAAATTTTTGATCATTTCAAATTTAAATAAGAAATAATGACTCACAAAAATTGTATTGTATCTGAAATTCGACAAATAACTAAAGAGAAAGGGACTTACGATAACTGTAGATGAGTTACAATTCTAAAAACAAATCTTACAAAATTTTTAACTTAGGACTTCAACCAATGAAAATAAAAGGTACGGAATAAAATATTTGTTATTCAGCTGGCGAAATATTTGAAGAATCGCAATTAATAATCAAAATATGAACTTAGATTAAAGTGGAGTTGAATGTGATTTTGAAACGGTCGTCGAAAGTGATATTGAGGATGAAATTTATAATGATTACATTGAAATAGATGAAGGACATGATCTTAAAATATATCTACATAACTGATGTTATTAATCGCGTACGAAAGTGTTGTAAAATATTTAATAAATCGAATGATAAACACAAATATTGCAAACTAACGTTTTGTTGCAAGAAAAGCATGGAGTTCGTCTCATACATGATTTTGAACATCATTGAACATCTTTGTCTAACAAATTCAGGATCATGTCCAACTAACTCAAATTTTTTAAAGCATAGCTCCAAAACGGAAACTAATGGGTTTGCTATTCAATTTTTTTGTAGATTGTTCGAGAGTTAATCTAATCAGAATATTTCTGTTGAAAATTTAATTATGGACTTTGTTTTCGAATGTTTTTTATTATTATCAATACTTGAATTGTTAACTTTAACGTTATTTTTTGTTTTTCTTTAACAATAAAATATTAAAAAACCGACATCAAAACTTAATTCTTTACTTTTTTAAAAAAATTTAAATTATTCGAATAATTCGATTAATTTTAAACGTGTGATCGAATTATTCGAACAAGTCAAAATCTCTTAGTCGAATTATTCGTTTTATTCGAACAAGAGAAAAATCGAATAATTCGAATACCCTAATGTCTACTACTACAACTACTGATATTAAAATGTGAAGGCAGCAGTAGTAGTAGCAATTGAATGACTCCGAGTGTTTTTTTCGTTGCTACTGCTATTTATAGTCTAGTTTTTTAAATGATATTAAAACAAAAATTTTTTTTCAAAAAAACTCTTTTATAAGTACTATAGTGCAATATTTTTCTTCATGTGTGCTTTATATGTTGGCATTTGAATATTCGTATCACTACTACTGTACACATAAATTGTTGGTATTTAATAAACATTAGATGTTATAAAATATATAAAGTTAAACTACATAGTTGGTACTCGGATGTCTACATGTATAATAAATAATACTACATTATATAGTAATGTAGTTTATAGAAATAAACAAGAAAATAAACGTATTCATATCACTGTTAAGGTCTCTAACATTTTTCATAGAAAAGTCGCCTTCTAACATTAAACGAGTTTTTCTAAAAACAAAACCATAAAGAGAATCCAATGAGAGTTTTTTTTTATTTTAAGAGTAATTTACTGTTATTTTAAATAACAGTCCTAAATATAATTTTGTAGGTGTAGAACTCAATTCAGATTATGTTCAATTTATCAAAGGAAATGAGATTTGAAGTCAAAATTAAGTGTGTATGTAGTATGTATCATTTAGTTTTGTTGCAAGTAAATATTTTCCTAACTTTTTTTTTTTTTTATTTTTTGAAATAAGCAATTATACCACTTTTCATTCCAGGAATTGAATTGAAACGAAACAGTTTCAAAGAAAACGTTTCGTTGGAAAACAAAAAAATCTTCTGTCAACTATAATTAAGTTGAAATGTTAACGGAAGTCAAAACCAATATGTATGTATATGAGAAAATTTAAATATTTCCGAGAATAAGTAGTTGAAATTGAATTCAAATGGCTTGTATATCTTTTGTGTTTTGAAATAAAATAAAAGCAGTGACATGTTTTGAAGGTTTTACTATATGAATACCGTTATTTCACTAAAACGAAGTGATCGAGAAAAACTATGAGAATATACGTTCTCTATGGACTCCAACAAAACAGATTTGCTACACGAGAGCTCCTGCATATTTTTGGTGTAGCGTAATGTTATTATCGCGAACAGTTTAAGTCTGTTTAAGTATCGGCATATACAACTACAAAATGGCGTTCGTGTCTTAAGCAAAAATATTTCAAAATATTTTAAGTCAAAAAATTATATAAAACAGATAAGAAAGTATAGTCTGAGTATTCATCTGTTCGCTTAACTCTCTGTGGAGCACCTCCACAAAATTTCTCCAAGATATTCGATCATTCGCAAGAATTTTTATTTCATTTAAGCTTCTTCCACTGTTTTCGATGTTTTTAAGCCAGATTATTTACCATGTGTTCTTTGGTCGACCTCTTCTTATATTGCCTTGTTTCATCTAGATCCTTCCTAAGAGTGTGTCAGATTCATTTCCATAATCCATGTCTTTGAATTCAAAATTTTCATTTCAATTCAATTCATTTGATATATTAGTATGCAATGTATGAAAAAACGTACAAATTTTTCAAAGGGAGCAAGGTTTGTGGATCTTCTGAGGAGTAAATAAAGGCTTTTGATAAAAGTATTTGGTATTTTTGAAAACGTTATGACTTGGAGATTGATATTTTAGCAAAATTAAATAATATTATAAATATTTCGAACTTCATTTACCTTAAAAACAAAAAAAACAAGTAAGAAAGTATGGTCGGTCAAGCCCGACCATATAATACCCTACACCAAGTAAATGAGTAAAAATATTTTTCTTTTAAAATATCAATAATTTATATTTTTGAGTGATTTTTGGAAGTGGGCCTTATATGGGAGCTATGACCAATTATGGACCGATCACCATAAAATTAGGTCGTGTGATTTATGTCTATATTAAAGTTAACTATGTTGAATTTTGTGTGTATACCAACATTTTTAAGCGATTTATGCACGTTAAAGTGATTTTCGGAAGCGGGTCTTATATGGGAGCTATGACTAATTATGCACCGATCGTAATAAAATTTGGTGACATGAATTTCGTATGTATAAAAGTTATTTGGAGCGAAATTTGTGTAGATACATATATAAATAAACATTTATGACCGATAAAGTCCAATTTCGGGAGGACATTTGTATGGGGGCTATATGAAATAATGGACCGATTTCAGCCAGTTTCAATAGGGTTCGTCCTTGGGCCGAAAAAATTATATGTACCAAATTTTATCGAAATATATTCAAAATTGCGACCTGTACTTTGCGCACAAGGTTTACATGGACAGCCAGCCAGCCAACCAGACGGACGGACGGACGGACATCGTTTAATCGACTCAGAAAGTGATTCTAAGTCGATCGGTATACTTTAAGGTGGGTGCTAGACTAATATTTTTGGACGTTACAAACATCTGCACAAACGCATAATACCCTCCCCACTATGGTGGTGTAGGTTATAATTATAATATGGTGATTTTATATGAATAAAAATATAAAATGTGAATTATGTAATGTAAATTTTTAATGGTTAAAGATATCATATCACAACTTGGAACTTATATAGACTCAAATGTAAAATCAATTATAATTTTTAACATTTTTTATATTGAAATACCAAAATTCCTAAAACGGGGAAAATGTGTTCCAAAAACTGAGTATTTTTAGAAAAGTGCCTACTGTGACTTTATTTACCGTGTGATAGTAAAAAACTTTGTAAGTATTTAAGAAACAGGGTTATACAAATATGGAGCATTTTCAAGGACAGGTTCTTTGCCTTTTAAGATTTTGTTACTCAAACCTAAATTATTTTTTTAAAATTGGCCAAGTTGGGATAGGGCTAAGTCCACTTAAGAGAGCCAAGTTCTTTCTCCGGATCATATACAAATTTTATATAGTCCCGAAGAAAATTTTTTCCTAACAAAAAAATATGGTCTTTTTTAGGAAAAAACGTGAACAAAATATGTCTCTTTTTACATGTTACAACTTGGATGCGTGTATTTTTTACAAGGACGAGATAACTGTTAGAAATACAAAAAACCTAAAAGAGATCATTCCAATTTCAAGCATCTTTCACGAAAACTATAGATTCAAGAATGTGGATTTTTTTTGAACCATATAAATTTTCTTCTAAATTTTATAGAATAGTTTTGACAACAAAACTGCGATAATGAAATTCAAAACTTTGAATAATACCTTGATCTAATGGTTGGCAGATATAAATTGTATTTGGAGGTAACCATAATGCACTTCCTTTTCTCCCGTCATGCTAACACAGAATAACACTAATAACCCTATCTTAGTCAGTTCTATGGAATAAACTACTTTCATCAGCATTTTCCACATATTCTGGTTTAAACTCGCGAACGAATAATTGTAGTCTTTGTCTAAATTGGTTAACATCATCTTCAGACTACTTCACAACAAACTGCTTTAAAACATATCGCATACCCAGTTCAAAAGTGACACAACTCAAAATTAATTTGTCGGCTTATATAAACCCGAAAAATGATTTTTATGCTTAAACTATGCACAATACACTTGTTTATCTATACACAAGATATCAGTGTATTCTGTTGTTGTTAACTGTGGCTACAAAAAAAAACAATAATGTCTTTCAATTTGTTTCAATTGGTATATATTTATTTTCGATCTCTGAAAAATTAAAATTTTGAGTTGTGTTACTTTTGAACTGGGTGTGTGATATATTGTGTATTTTACGCCACTTCTGCTGCAAGACTTTGGATGCAACAAATGTTGTCATTCCCAATTTTATGGAGATTTGTTTGTCATTTTCTTGTAGTTTCTTCAGAGTTTTCAAATGAATTATATTTGAAATCAAATCAAAACAAGTAAGAAAGTATGGTCGGTCAAGCCCGACCATATAATACCCTACACTACGTAAAAGAGCAAAAAAAAATTTTTTTTTTCAAATTTCAATAATTTATATTTTTGAGTGATTTTCGGAAGTGGGCCCTATATGGTGGCTATGACCAATTATGGACCGATCACCATGAAATTAGGTCGTGTGATTTATGTGTATGTTAAAGTTAACTATGTTGAATTTTGTGTGTTTACCAAAATTTTTAAGCGATTTATGCACGTTAAAGTGATTTTCGGAAGCGGGTCTATATGGGAGCTATGACTAATTATGGACCGATCGTAAAAAAATTTGGTGACATGAATTTTGTGTATATAAAACTTATTTGGATCGGAATTTGTGGAGATACATACATAAATTAAACATTTATGACCGATAAAGTCCAATTTCGGGAGGACATTTGTATGGGGGCTAGGTGAAATAATGGACCGATTTCAGCCAGTTTCAATAGGCTTGGTCCTTGAGCCGAAAAAATAATATGTATCAAATTTCATCGAAATATCTTCAAAATTGCGACCTGTACTCTGCGCACAAGGTTTACATGGACAGCCAGCCAGCCAACCAGACGGGCGTACGGACGGACATCGCTTAATCGACTCAGAAAGTGATTCTAAGTCGATCGGTATACTTTAAGGTGGGTGTTAGACTAATATTTTTGGGCGTTACAAACATCTGCACAAACGCATAATACCCTCCCCACTATGGTGGTGTAGGGTATAAATATGCCAGATTTGCGAAATAAACATTCCAAAAATTATGTGTGATGTCCATATAAAGGAGTGTCCACCTATTGAAAGTTCATTCTCATGAAAATTATTATTTGGTGTTACGTTACAGAGTTTTTGTCCATTTAAGGAAGGTGTCCGCTATATAGAGTGTCCACAATAAGGAGTTTTCACTGCAATTAATAAAGTGCATTCGTTTTTCAAAAACCATACAATACTGAAACCATCGATAAGTACACGTAGATCGGAAACTCTCCCATCATAGACCTAACTCAGTTGTCAATATTTTATTTTGAGTATTTTTTTTTCTCACCACTTAGGTTTCTCCTTTGACAGGAGAGTTTCCGCTCTATGTCTATTCTCTATGACTGAAACTATTAGTTTTGGAAAATAAATTTCAGGAATTTCCAATTATATTTCAGAATATTGTAATTAAATTGCAGAATATTCCAAGTATATTTCAGAGTTTTCCATTTATATTTAAGAATTTTCTAATTGTATTTCAGAAATTTCCAATTGTATTTCAGAATTTTAAAATTGTATTTCTGAAAATTCTAAAGCAATACCAATGGTAATTTCTGAAATACAATAGGAAATGGTGTAGTGTAATTTTTGTTTTTTTAAGCTGAAAAAATATATAATTAAAATTTATATTGATTAATATTTTAATCGATATCTTGATTCAAAGTAGAAAAATAGGACAAAACCAAAAATTAATTTTCAAATATTTTTTAATTTTATTAATTTTCAAATATTTATTTACATATCGACTATTTTTATCTTAAAATTAGAATACTTTTATTAAAAAAAAAATACAAACAAAATCGATGCAATTTTTAAAAAATCCATTTTGTCTCAAGCATAAATTAATATCCAGCTCTCTTTTCCTTGACATTTCTTGTTTTCTTAATAAATTAACCAGAGTTTTGAATACCTTCCATGGCTACTGCAACACCTTTACCATTCGTCCGATGATGCGCCTGCTGCAGTTGAAAGAACTGTTTTAGCTTTTGCTGAAATTTAACTATTTTTTGTTTATCATAACGTTTCTTTTTTGTTTCATATTGTAGCATGAGTAGTTGGTGTTGCACTTGTTCAGTGATGTTTAAAAAAAGGCTGCAGGCAAATTCTAGCTGTTGTGGCTGAATATCCTGTAGCTGTTGCTGCACTTTATTTGTTGTAGCTGCTACAGATTTTGGTGCATGTGTAGTAGGGCTAATGTTGCTAGTGGCCAATGGAGATGTTGTTTTTGAAGAATTAGTGATTATGGGAATTTGTTGCTGTTGCAGTTGATTAAGCACATTTGTCGTTGTGGCTGCTACAAATTTTGAAGCAGAGCTGGTTTTGGTAAAGTAGCTGGTTGCTGCTAAAGATGTTGTATTTAAAGGTGTTATATGTTGAGTCTTTTGGTTTGCTACAGATTTTGGTGCCGTATTAGTGGTGATAATGTTGCTAATGACCGATGAAGATTTTGAAGATACCACTGTTGTGGGCAATTGTTGCTCAATGCACTGAAACTGCTGCAGTTGTTGCTGTACATTGGTCGTAGATTTTGTTGCAGATCTGGTGATAATTTTCCTAGTAGTTGATAAATTTGTTGTTGTTGAAGATGCTGTTTGTTGCGTAATGCGCTGATGCTGCTGCACATTGGACGTTGTGGCTGCCACAGATTTTGTTGCAGATCTGCTTATAATGTTGCTAGTAGATGATATGGCTATTTGTTGCGTAATGCGCTCCAGCTGTTGTAGTTGTTGATGCACGTTGTTCATGGTGGCTGCTGTAGATTTCCGTCTAGTTCTGTTCACAATTTTGCTAGTAGCCGATACTCTTGTTTTTGTTGAACTTTTTTGAGATTTCATTATTATGCGATTTTTTGCGTAATAGACTGTCAGCAGAGTCCTTTGTGTTTAAAAAAGTTAAATTTTATTTTTTTCTTCTTTTTTGGTAGACCGTTTGTGAAGATATGTTTGCATACAATGTTTGATTTGTACTGATCCTATTTGACAAAATGCCAGGATATTTTACATATTTAAAACAGGTACCTGCAACACTTAAATTGTATGCGGTACCGTGGATGTGTTTTTGCGTTTTCGGCGTTTAACAGGTATATATTCCATGCTATTGCTACTCGTATTTAATCTTGGTTCATTCTTAATCTTATTGCCACCATATACATTAGAGTGACAGCCGATTTTTTTTTTCTAGATTTCAAAGAGTGCCGGGTGGAATATTGTGACACTAGGCCTAAATGTTAAGTGCTGAAAATTTGAGCCAAATCGGGCAACGATTTCTGGACGCGCATCGAGGTCAAAGTTCAGATATATGCAAAATTTTACTGTTAATATTTAATAAATAGGTGAAACTCGTTAACTTTCTGCATTGTTTTCTAGAAATGTGCAGATTTATTTATATTAATGAATATTACATTAAAAAAAATTTTTTGGAAATTAACCCTGTATCTCCTTTGGTTCAAAATGACCCAAAAACTGTATTATCGCCAAAATTAGAGAAAAATGCAAATTTTTCAGTTTTTGAAAAAATTTTGCTACTAAATAAATACTTTTGCAATTGAATGCAAAAGAATCGAAATATGTACGTAATTATCGTTGTAATGAGATATAAATGGGAAAATTTTATTAAACAATTTTAAAGTTATTACAAATTCGCCAGACCATTAACGTGTTTCAGGCCACTTGAACAAAAAATTTAGGAAAAAAATTAAGATATTTCGAGAAAAATTAAAATAAAAGCTCATTTTTACTTAAAATAAGTCCATATTTACTTGTATATGAGTTTTTGTCTTCGTAGGATATCGTTAACTTATTCGCAGGTATGGCCAAAAAAAATATTTTTTTTTAACGGCGTTTCAAAACTCCATTTTCAAATTTTTAAAAATTTTGTTAAACAAATTTAAGATTTTTTCGATCATCACATTGGGGTTTATTGAGATCAAAATAGGGGAAAAAAATATGAAAAAATTATGTCAATACCTCTTACAGTTTTTCCGTACATGCGATTTAAATTTTGCGTTTTTCAAGAAAAAATAATTTTTTGTCCATATTTAGGCGAATGAGTCCAATTTCCTTACTGTTATAAATTTTAAGTAAAACCTATTCATAATATTATAGTCATTGTAATTTTAAATATGTTCTGAAAGTTTTACTAAAATCGGAAAACGATAACCTTTGAATCGTGAAGGTCAAAGGTCAAATTTTTCAATATTTGGAATTTCTAATGAAAATATAGCGAAATGTTATATATTTTTGGGCCGATTTTCATGAAACTTGAGGAAAATATATATTGGTGTCTAGCATTTAAAACAACAGTGCAAAAATGGATTTTAACCTTTAAGAGGACTTGGGGTCAAAATGGTTGTGTTTTTCGTGATTTTAAAAGTTGACGGTAATTTGGACCCCAAGTGCTGCTAAGGGTTAATTTCCATTTTTGTGCTGTTATTTTAAATTCTGGACTTTATGTTATATTTTCCTTAAGTTGCATTAAAATCGGCCCAAAAATATATAACATTTCGCTATATTTTCATTAGAAATTCCAAATATTGAAAAATTTGACCTTTGACCTTCACGATTCAAAGGTTATCGTTTTCCGATTTTAGTAAAACTTTCAGAACATATTTAAAATTACAAGGACTATAATATTATGAATAGGTTTTACTTAAAATTTATAACAGTAAGGAAATTGGACTCATTCGCCTAAATATGGACAAAAAATTATTTTTTCTTGAAAAACGCAAAATTTAAATCGCATGTACGGAAAAACTGTAAGAGGTATTGACATAATTTTTTCATATTTTTTTCCCCTATTTTGATCTCAATAAACCCCAATGTGATGATCGAAAAAATCTAAAATTTGTTTAACAAAATTTTTAAAAATTTGAAAATTGAGTTTTGAAACAGCCGTTAAAAAAAATTATTTTTTTTGGCCATACCTGCGAATAGGTTAACGATATCCTACGAAGACAAAAACTCATATACAAGTAAATATGGACATATTTTAAGTAAATTGAGCTTTTATTTTAATTTTTCTCGAAATATCTTAATTTGTTTCCAAAATTTTATGTTCAAGTGGCCTGAAACACGTTAATGGTCTGGCGAATTTGTAATAACTTTAAATTTTTTTAATACAATTTTCTCATTTATATCTCATTACAACGATAATTACGTACATATTTCGATTCTTTTGCATTCAATTGCAAAAGTATTTATTTGGTAGCAAAATTTTTTCAAAAACTGAAAAATTTGCATTTTTCTCTAATTTTGGCGATAATACAGTTTTTGGGTCATTTTGAACCAAAGGAGATACAGGGTTAATTTCCAAAAAAAATTTTTAATGTAATATTCATTAATATAAATAAATCTACACATTTCTAGAAAACAATGCAGAAAGTTAACGAGTTTCACCTATTTATTCCATATTAACAGTAAAATTTTGCATATATCTGAACTTTGACCTCGATGCGCGTCCAGAAATCGTTGCCCGATTTGGCTCAAATTTTCAGCACTTAACATCTAGGCCTAGTGTCACAATATTCCACCCGGCACTCTTCAAAATTTTAACAAAAATTTTTTTCCATACAACTCATTGTCACTCTAATATACATACCTGTTGGGCTATAAAACACAAGTGTGTCAGTTAGTTGTAATCTCTAGTATCAGTAACTAAATAAGACAACTGTTAACTTTTTAATCCTTTTTTCTTGAAACAAACAACTGGATTAAACTAATTTGTTGTGAACAATTTTCAGGTCAATTTTAGTTGTGGGTTTTCCACGAATAAATCCTTGAAACAAATAATGTTACGCTAGATTTTTGTTTTCTTTTAGCATGATGCCAAAGGTAATAAAGAAACTTCATCTAGAAGAAAATTAAGACAATTCAAAGTTATAAAATAAATATGTTCATTAGAGTGTCCCTTAGAATTAAATTTTTTGAAATGTTGACACAGTATCCCCTGAAAACTTTCCTAATGACCTAAAATACCACCAAAAAAATGTTTAGCTTGTTCTAAGAAGGGCAACCCGTGTCGACTTTCGATTTAGTTTTGAGGTGCATTTACAAGGGGAAAAATTCATTTTTTTTTAAATTTTGCTATTAAGTAATTACTTTTGCAATTTAATTTAAAAGAATCGAAATGTGTACGTAATTGTCGTTTCAAAAAATTTAATTCTAAGGGATACTCTAATGTACATATTTTGTTTTCCAATGTGCCAATATTCCTCATTCCTCAAACAGCGCTTATTTTCACTTCGGAACTTAAGTGATCGAATTATTTCCAAATTAAATGTTTCCTACCAATGTGCACTGTCATTAAACAGAACTAACCTGTTGCATCAAGGAATAGAAAAAATCAGCGTAGGTTTCGGGCTATTTTATTTTGAAAATATTGCTAGAAATGTTTTTTCAGTCACCACCGATCGACATTGTTCTCAATATGCTCAGTGGGTAATTAACTTCTGGTCAGATTTGCTCCCACCAAATACAGAGAATTACCTTAGCGCCATGGATATTTGGCATTGGTATGCTTCACATACGATCTCTTACGCGTCGGTAATGGATCTATTTTTCATCGCAAGTAATGATTCGGAACAAAAATGATTTTCTTTTATAGCGTTCAAGCAGCATTTTGGACATGCAAAATCGTCTTTCAAAGTCTCTCGGCTTCAATTCGTATAGTACTAAATTTCACTTATTTTCGATTAATCCTACTTTGTTGTTAAAAAAATAGTGCTAATTCAATATCACTTTCCGAGTCGACTAAACGATGCCTGCCCGTCTGTCTGTCTGGCTGTCCATGTTAAATGCATTATTTCCAAGGACGAAGCCTATTGAAAGTGGTAAAAATCGGTCCATTATTTCACCTGTCCTCCATTGTCCTCCCAAAATAGTACTTTATCGGTCGGTTGATTTATATAGATATCCGCACACATTTTTCCATACGAATCAATTGAGTACAGGTTCCTACATAATTGAAAGGACTCTCTTGGTCTCACCAAATACAGGACATTACCTTAGTGCCATGGATATTTGGCTTTGGTGTCGATTCGGCTTCACGTATTATCTCTTACGCTTCTGGTTATCGTAATGGATGCATTTTGCCATTTTTGGGATTTTCCACAAGTTGTTTGGAATTGTGGGATTTTTCAATATCAAATTTCAATTTTTTTTCCACGTTTGCATTGTGTTCAAAACTGTCTTCATAAGAGCCCATTTACCTTAGCTACTGTGATAATTCGCAGCAACATTTGCTGGATGGCTAGAAGAGTAGAGAAACAAACGGGGCACAGTGGTATGAGAAAAAAAAGAGGGAAATAAATATGTAACTTCTAAATCCTTAGTCCGTTTTGAATGAAATTTAATACCCGCAAAGAGGAGTGTAGTCGAGTTTAAGTTTTGAATTTGGACATCATTAATCCACCAGGAGCAGGACCACGGATCCCCTAAATAGGACACCTCGTGTAAATCAATAAAAGAAAATTAATGGCAAAACCTACGTTCTTGCCGTTCAATGTTAAAGAGCTATTAAAGAAAACTATGTTTTTTTGTATAAATAATATTGAGGTGATTTTTTTGTTCACACAGAATGTGTTTAAAGCTGAAAATAATTAAATTTAAGAGATTAAAATTTGTAGTTCAGGCCTGGAAAATTAGGAAGCATTTTTTTCGTGCAAAACTAAAAAAATTCAATAGAAAAACATTAAAATTCCCTACAATCGCAAGCCGATGCAACATTTAAAATATTTGATGTAAAGTTGGCTTCTCAAAAAGTACAAATTCATTATACAGCCTTTTAGAAATTTTTTAGATAACTTAAAAAGAATAAAAGTACTTTTTTCCCAAAAAATAGCTAAAAATCGCCTTTTTTAATTTTTTTAAATTCAAATGCATGTAACCTTGGATTCAGTCATGATTTTTAAACAGTTTTTTCTTTATTTGATATATACATCTGCTGTTAATCCTATAAAATAAAAATGGAGAAAATCGGGAAATATTTGGAACCGCGGTCATCAAAAAACTGAAATAAGGTGGGTAAAAATGTTGAAAATTTAATTTTCAAATGCGAATATCTAATAAGCTTTAAGAGATAATTGATAGCTACGACAATGTTTTATGTAGTGCTGACGAGATGATTCTATATATATGTAATTTTTTTGAAATCACAACACAAACGAAGAAATAGTATAATTTTTAAAAGTGAACATACCCGAGGTGCCCAGCTCCGGGTGGGCACATGAGGTCCAGCGCATGTAAAATTCATACCACTGTGCGAGGTACAAAATGTTGCATCGGCTTGCAATTGTGGGGGATTTTTAATTCTTTTCTATTGAATTGTTCTTAGTTGTGGACGAAAAAAATGCTTTCTTAAGTACTTCGAAAAGAAGCCCAATTTTTGACTGGGTTTTCTAATTTTCCAGGCCTGAACTACAAATTTTAATCTCTTAAATTTAATTATTTTCAGCTTTAAACACATTCTGTGTGAACAAAAAAATCACCTCCATATTATTTATACAAAAAAAACATAGTTTTCTTTAATAGCTTTTTAACTTTGAACGGATGGCATTATAAAAGCAAGAACGTATGTTTTGCCATTAATTTTCTTTTATATTTTTTTGTTCGTTTCAGATGAAAAAAAAAACGGAAAGTTTTAAAAAGGATGTTAATGCATTATTACCCACATACACTTTCGCATACAACACACTAAACAAACATAAACTCGCTCACTTGCCACATCCATATGCATGTAAAGAAATCCTTTAACTCTCCTACAATATGAGCTTCATTTTACATCCATCCATTTTAGTCAGAATAATTTATATGGTTTTTTTTTCTTCATTCTTTACTTTTATTCATTCCACACTTTTCATTTCAGTTTAAGTTTTTCTGACTTTTACTCGTACAAGTATTTTAAGTTCTTGATGGGATTACTTTTCGTTGTTGTTGATGATTTCATTTTATTTTTTCGTTTTTTTATTTTGGGGAAAGTGAGGAATTTTCTGATTTGGATTACACTTCTGAAACAACTTTAGACCACATCAATTAAAACAACAGAATTTGATAGTTTAGCTGCAGCTGGGAGTGGGAGTAGTAGGTTGTTGAAAACAAAATGAACTACTGAAAAAAATAAAACTCAATTAAAATTATATTTCTATTCCCTTTTTATTCCAATGTCATATTCTGCAAATTGTGATTTCTAGTTTTTAAGCCAAACTGTAGGAAATGAAGTAAATGGGATTTCTAACACTCTCCAGCAATTGTGGTGAATAAGTTTGTTGTTCCGAAAGTAACAATTATTATTAGTTTTATAATGACTTAACTATAAATTTGATAAAAAGTACAGATTAAATCTCAATCATTACCACACTACTTCTAAGTAATGCAGCCGGTATGAGGTTGTCATTGAAAAGTAATTTGTTCAGTAATTGCAAGTCATTACCAAGATTTTACTGGGACTATTTTGACAACTAACAAAGCAACATTAGTTCGGTTGCCATCCATAATAGACCCATAAATTGATGTTTGTATGTGAATGAGTGGAAGTGGTAATCAATGTTGAAACGAGTGTGATTAATGCAATTCTATTCACACATATAGTATACTCATAATTCGACTTAACCGATTGTAGCATTCATACTCAATTTTTCATTCATCTTTTAAGTTTTTATCCTCTTATCATTTTTTCCTTTGTTTTGGAGTGCTAAAATCTGATTTGACATCGGATAAAACGATGAAGAAGTCATGTCATGAAAATGATTTTTCTTTTATTTGTTTTATTTTATGCATAATGGATGAAATTTAGTAGAAAATAAATTAAATGCATTTTGAGGAAAACTTCAATAAGTTGTTGAGAATGATTGGTTTAATTATAACAAGGAACAAAGGTTAAGGGAATATTAGATATACAATACACTGAACAAAATCTAGTAGGTAATATTAACGATAATTACATAACCTTAGCTACTGTTACTAAAGATGACAACTAAATTTAAAACAGGTACAAAGAACCTCTAGAAAGGTTAAAATGTTGCAAAATTGCAACATAATTGATCAGCTACCTGTGAAATTCTAAAACCACAAAACACCCACCCTCGCTACCTAGAACAATTCCCGTCATACAGGTACCTGTTTAAAATATATAAAAGTCCTGGTAATTTAACTAACAGCATCAGTACAACTTAATCATTGTATGTAAACACAGCCTCAAACAAAGAAGAAAAATAATTATCATTTAAACGCTCAAGACTTTATTAGAAACAAAATCCTAATAATCATGGCATCTCAAATAAGTTCACCAACAATTATCACCACCAGTTCTACACCAAAATCTGCAGCAGTTACAACGAACAGTGTGCTTCAACAACTACAGCAGCTTCAGCGTATTACTCAACAAATGCCGATATTCATGGCACCTTCAAAAGCAACATCTTTATCGAACAATAGCAAAGTAATGACCAGTAGTTCTGTAGCAGTCAAAACGAACAATGTTTTTCAACAGCTACAGCAGCTTCAACGTATTTCTCAACAAATAGCACCTTCAAAAACAACATCATTATCGGCCACTAGCAACATTATCCCCACTACATCTGCAGCAGCCACGACAAAGAACGTGCAACTACAGCAGACTCAGCAAATAATTCCTATAAGCATGGCAACCCAAAAAAGTTCATCAACAACATCATTATCGGCCAATAGCAACATTTTCAACACTAGTTCTACACAAAAATCTGTAGCAGTCACAACAAATACAGTGCAGCCTAGGAAACATCAAGGACCAAGACTTTCCTATATCCTGTATTTACACCTTGAAGAGATGAGAAGATCCAAATCTACAAAACTCAGCAAGGCTAAAGCCAAATATCAATTGACACATGAACTCATCTCAAATACCATGAGAACTGTTCATAAATTATCCCCAGCTGACATGGAAATTATTAGTCAGGAAACAATCTACAAAAAGAATTTGGAACGTGAAATTGCAACTGAGAAACACAAAAAATATATGGAAACTTATCAAAAACAACAAAAGGATAATTTTCTTAAAAAGCAACAACAAAAACCTCAGCAGTACAGACATCATCAGACACATGTCAGTCTTGATGCTACAACTATGGAAGGTATTCCCAGCCCTGGTTTTTTCTCTCGCAGAACTTGATAAAAGGAGAAATTAGAACTGGAAATGGATTTAAAATATTTCCTTGAAAAATTGCATCGCTTTATATTTATAAAATCAAAAAATAATTTTAAGATAAAAATAGTCAATATGTAAATAAATAATTTAGATCTGATATTTAATAAATTTAATAATATTTTCAATTAATTATTGCTTGTTAATTCTTATAACAAATATCTTTGAAATTACTTGACACATTGAAATGAAACATTTTTTATAGTAGACAGATATCGTTAGAATAATTAACTGCTAAACTACTTTCTGCTCTCCCATAAACATGAAGCCAGATTATCTAAAATGACTCCATATTTACAACATGAAATTAAGAAAATACAAAATGATATTGAGAAAATCTAACGAAATTCAAATTAGTATTAAGAAATGACAAATTTAAATTCAGAAAAGCAAATTAATACTCATAAAAACAATTGGAAATAGAGAAATCCAAATAAATATTAATAAAATCCAAATTTATAGTGAGAAAAACCCAGTTTGAATTTAAAAAAAAACAAAAAACTTATTCTTAAAATGGAAAAAAGAAAAACTTTAAGTTGAGACTAACTTTATTGATGTTGAAATTTAATAAACATAGAGCGGAAACTAGAAAAAAACTCAAACAAAAAAATGTTCAAGTAGTTTTTTCTACTAATACATTCTCACCACTTAGGTGTCTGACAACTGAGTTAGGTCTTTGACAGGAGAGTTTCCGCTCTATGTCTATTCTCTATGATAATAAATTTCTTTATAAGAAAAAATTGTTTTAAAAATGTCATACAATTTTTTTTTACTTGTCAACGTATGTTTTTATTTTCTTAATATTGAATTCGATTATTCAATTAGTGTTTTTATACCCTACACCACCATAGTGGGGAGGGTATTATGCGTTTGTGCAGATGTTTGTAACGCCCAAAAATATTAGTCTAACACCCACCTTAAAGTATACCGATCGACTTAGAATCACTTTCTGAGTCGATTAAACGATGTCCGTCCGTCCGTCCGTCCGTCCGTCCGTCTGGTTGGCTGGCTGGCTGGCTGGCTGGCTGGCTGGCTGTCCATGTGAACCTTGTGCGCAGAGTACAGGTCGCAATTTTGAAGATATTTCGATCAAATTTGGTACATATTACTTTTTCGGCCCAAGGACCAAGCCTATTGAAACTGGCTAAAATCGGTCCATTATTTCACCTAGCCCCCATACAAAGTCCCCTCGAAATTGGACTTTATCGGTCATAAATGTTTAACTTATCTATGTATCTACACAAATTTCACTCCAAATAACTTTTATATATACAAAATTCATGTCACCAAATTTTGTTACGATCGGTCCATAATTAGTCATAGCTCCCATATAGATGCGCTTCCGAAAATCACTTTAACGTGCATAAATCGCTTAAAAATGTTGGTATACACACAAAATTCAACATAGTTAAATTTAATATAGACATAAATCACACGACCTAATTTCAAGGTGTTCGGTCCATAATTGGTCATAACTCCCATATAAGGCCCACTTCCGAAAATCACTCATGAATATAAATTATTGATATTTTAAAAGAAAAATATTTTTACTCATTTACTTGGTGTAGGGTATTATATGGTCGGGCTTGACCGACCATACTTTCTTACTTGTTTCAATTCTGTTGGTTTTTTTCTCAATATTAATTTGCGTTTCTGAAATACAATTTGTATTTTCTCAATATTAAATTAGATTGTCATCTTCGTTTTGTATTTTTATACCCTCCACCACCATAAGTGGTGAATGAGGGTATATATAAGTTTGTCATTCCGTGTGTAACATTGAGAAATATTCATCTGCGACCCAACAAAGTATATATATTATTGATCCTTATGAAATTTTAAGTCGATTGAGCCATGTCCGTCTGTCTGTCCGTCTGTCTGTCTGTCTGTCTGTGTAAAACACGCTCACGTCCAAAATAGACAAACAAAATGGTTAAACTTGCAAGAAAAATGTTTATTGTTCTCCTAAGCAGTTTGGTATTGAAAATCAGCGAAATCGGTACAGTGGAACCAAAGTTATGAATGAAAATGTGGGACAACCTCAAAAAAAAATTGATAATTTTCATATATTTTTGGACATTTTTTGTAAATATATTGCAGCTAATATCATAAAATTTTGCACTCGTTACTTTTATGATAAAAGGAGTAACTCTGGTTAAAATTATAAGAATCGGTCCAAGATCCCTCCTAGCCCCCATACAAATTTCTTCCCGAAATATGGTTATATGGTCTATAAATGCCTACAGAATATGAATATCCATATGAAATTCAGCGAAAATAAGTTTCGTGGTAAAAGAAATTATATTACAAAATTGTTCGTGGATCGGCCCATATTTGACCATAGCCCCCATATAAAGTACACTTCCGAAAATCTCTTAAATAAGCATAAATGTCTTATAAATATCGCTATCAAGTTGAAATTCGACATGAATAATCCCCATATATACCAAAATTGCTGTACCTAATTCTATGAAAATCGGCCGACAATTGGTTATAGCTCCCATATAAGGACGACTTCCGAAAAACACAATAACCTACATAAATATCTAAAAAATATCAATATCAAAACAAAATTTCACACACATTCATAGTTTATATTTAGAAATCATACTACTGGATTTTGTGAATATTGGTCCATATTTGACCATAGCTCCCATATAAGGTCCACTTCCAAAAATTAGTTAAGTACTCATAAATCTCTTATAAATACATTTATCAAGCTAAAATTCAACAAAAATTATACTCATATATATAGATATCACTGTACCAAATTGTATGCAGATTGGCCGATAATTGGTCATAGCTCCCCTATAAGGCCCATTTCCGAAAAAAGATATTAACCTTAAAAAGTATTAAAAACATATCGATATCAAAATGAAATTACGCACAGATCCAGTAATTTGAATCCAGTAATCATACTTCTGGATTTTGTGAATATCGGTCCATATTTATCCATAGCTCCCATATAAGGTCCACTCCCGAAAATCACTAATATCCTCATAAATTTCTTACAAATATAGTTATCAGGTTGAAATTCAAAACAAATTTATTCAATATATACAAAAATCGATGTACCAAATTTTATGATGATAGGCCCATAATTGGTCATAACCTCCATATAAGAACTACTTCAGGAAAACACATTACCCTGCACAAATATCTATAAAAATCTACACTCAACCAAAATTTTACACCGATGAGTAATTTGTATCCAAGAATCGTACTACA
Source organism: Calliphora vicina (assembly GCF_958450345.1). Lineage (NCBI taxonomy): Eukaryota > Metazoa > Arthropoda > Insecta > Diptera > Calliphoridae > Calliphora > Calliphora vicina. Next base: position 28,216,835 of record NC_088782.1, on the reverse strand, counting down.
AGATTTTTTAAATATTGGTGCATAATTCGGCATAGCTCCCACATAAGATCCATTCTTGTTAATAGCGTTGTTTATATGAAATTCTACAAAAATAGCCCTCAAATACTTAGGACCATAATAGGTCATAGCATCCATATATTAAATAAAAATAGTATACAGATCAGTAATTTGTATTCAAAAATCATAATACTGAATTTTGTGAATATTGGCCTATAATTGGCACCAGCTCTCATATAAATACATAAAAATCACTTTAAAATATTTTATAACAATCGAACGATAATAGGTCATAGCTAACACATAAGTCCCACAACCAAATATTTTGAAATTTGTCTAAATATATTTGTATACCCTTTTTTATACTCTGTTTCTTCACTTGAGGTTAAAAGGGAAAAATTTTGAGGTCCAGACTTAAACTCGACAACACTTCCCCTTTGCGCATGTGAAATTTCATTAAAATCGGACTAAGGGTTTAGAAGTTACAGATTTGTTTCCCTCTTTTTTTTCTCATACCACTGTGCGCCACTTTGACACTGAGATATTGTAGATCGTTTATCCCAGTTCCAACAAAGTGTTTACGGTTACCTATGTAAGAAAATAATAATTTACACGAAGATTTAGAAAAATTAAATTTAGACGACAATTTCTCAATTAAAAGACAATAATTAACTGTGTCAAACGTTCTAACAGGAATTTCAGTTATAAATTGCTGAATTAGATACAATTTTTTGTACATTTAAAATAAAATATCTTCTGCGTAAACTAGTCTTTCTAACAATTGTTATATTATTTCAGCTTTTATACCATCATATTTAGGTGGAGGGTATTTAAGATTCGGCACCGCCGAATATAGTACTCTTACTTGTTTTCTCATACCACTGTGCGCCACTTTGACACTGAGATATTGTAGATCGTTTATCCCAGTTCCAACAAAGTGTTTACGGTTACCTATGTAAGAAAATAATAATTTACACGAAGATTTAGAAAAATTAAATTTAGACGACAATTTCTCAATTAAAAGACAATAATTAACTGTGTCAAACGTTCTAACAGGAATTTCAGTTATAAATTGCTGAATTAGATACAATTTTTTGTACATTTAAAATAAAATATCTTCTGCGTAAACTAGTCTTTCTAACAATTGTTATATTATTTCAGCTTTTATACCATCATATTTAGGTGGAGGGTATTTAAGATTCGGCACCGCCGAATATAGTACTCTTACTTGTTTAATATAACTTCAACATACACAAATGAATTATACATTTTTGGGAGCCTCAAAATACCTTGTAGAGCATTTGACTAGAAAGGTTATGTGTTCAACCCCGCTATCAGAAAATTTTTTCTTTCTTTTTTTCTCAAATGCTGGAGTATTTGTACTAATGAATTTAATAGTGAGGTGTTATGCAGAATGTGCCAATCGGCCACCTGTAATGACATCCCCGTGTTAAATTCACCAGTCAATAACGTTGCGAGTGGGTTGAAAATTTACTAGTAGTAGTTCTCAGTGGCTAACTAATTCGACGTGAACTGTGGGCGTGGTACCTCCCATACAAAGTTAATTTTAAATATCAAATATTTTGGAAACTATAATAGCTATAGTCCTCAAATTTTGCATGAGCAATACCACCGTTTGTATAAATATTTGAGGCCAAAATGGGAGTAGAAGCCACATAGGGCGTGGCACCTACCATATGATGATAATTAAAATCTATTATATGGGATACAATAAGAGATAGAGTCCATAAATTTTGCACGGTTATTCTATCATCAATATTAATAGTTAGGACAAGAATGGGCGGACTATCAATAGTACATAGATATAATGACAAATTATATATATGCGTATTTGTAATGGCACTCGACTTATAGTAAGGCAATTAATGAACAATCTAATCGGAGCGATCGAATTATAACTTCGGAAATGCCATTTGATTTTATTCGATTGCAGTTTCCTATTTGCTTAGTATTTGCAATGACAATTGATAAATCCATGTTTTTCACATGAACAGAAACTAATTTCAGATAGACTAACCCCCATTTTCTCAATATCTGGTTATCGTTTTTCGTAACGATAAACCTCCAATTAATATTTTTTTGTATGAGAACTGTCAGTTTATCGTCACGATAAAAAAACAACCAGAGATTGAGAGAATGGGGGTAAATATATTGTAAATCTTTACGGTACGGGTAGCGAAGAACACCGGGTTTTAGCTAGTATATTATAAAAATTAAAAAATACAACATTTTGTTTGTATTTTTGCTGGAAAAAGTATGTAATTGATTTTGGTAAACATATTGTGCTTAAATTTAGGCATATTGTGTAATTTTACATGAAAACTTACTTACTTTATAGTAGTAGATTTACATGAATTTTTTTAGAGTGTATGAAAACCTACATTTGGCACTAGTTCCATTAATAGTTTCAATGAGAAACGATGATCACTTTTATATCCAAGCAAAAATCAAATATTGGCATCAATGGAAGAAGAATGTTCATTTCTGATCACTTTTATTTCTCACCGGTTTTTTATATGAAAACCTATAGTGGGACCTAGTTGTTCCTTTAATATTCGTCTAAATCAAAAAGAGTTTATGTGAAAACCAGCATTTAAAAAAACTAAAAAAAATAAAATCACCAATTCTCAAAAACTAATGGCGTATTATTTTCTGATACAAAATGTTGCCAACATATTTTGTACCATTTATTAAAGGTTACTATGATACTTAAAATGTGTTACATTTTACACGTTCACAATACCAAAAACTCTTTGCTTTTTTGGTTTGAAATTTAAAGAATAATCTTATTTTATTTCTCCGTTAAAAAAAAATAATAAATTAAATTTATTGAATTTATAAAAGATTTAGTATTTATTTCAGTATTTTTTTATTGCTAAAATAGTAATTTTTCAAAAATCACTTATCTCAAGCATAGATTCATTTTCTTCATGTTCCAATTTTGGATGCATGTAACTTTTTATAGGGATGAGATAACTGAGATAATTTTATAGCAAATATAGATATCTAAAAAACCAAAAAAAGATAAAGCAGAATTAAAATAAATAAATAAACCTAAATATCTCTTGAACTAAAAAAGATAACGTACATATGTATGCATATATTTTGTAGATCTCCTTAAGGACTATTTATATTTTAAATTTCAGCTCAATCGGATCATACATAGATTTTGGAGACATTTAAAAAAAAAATTGGGATATTGCGTGTGATTTTGCTAATTAAGCGTAAAGGGCTTTATTTACAACTTTTGTGTCTTTGGTGACCCCCACTGAAATTTTATGGCAAAACATTTCGTAGAATATTTTAATCCTTAAATGTCCTTTTTGAAAGCACATTTTTCGATTTTGTCGAAATAGGGGTCAAATTGACCCCTAAAGAGAGGAGATAGGGGGTTAAGATCTTCCACAAAAATAATCCCCATAAAATTCCACAATACAATTCTGACAATAAGAAATCTCTCAGATATTAACTTACAACATATTTTTTCGATCAAAAAATTAAAAATTTGACCCACTGTAAAAAAATTCAGACAAGCTGGACTATAAGTTTGTTCTACAAAAATTATGTACTCAACATGCCCTAGTCTGTTCCAAAAATGCTTTTGGATATTTAAGATATTTGAGTTTTTTTGTACCAAAAATCAATTTTTTTTATAAAAAACTAGCTGAACCCGGTCATCGTTGCTGGCCTTTAGAAAACATCTGTTTTATATTGTATATCGATCTCGATTTTAATATACAGTGTTGAGTCCATACGGAACATACATACACACATCCATTTTTATGAAATATAGGGCATTAGCGGTATAATATAAAAATTAGATTTTTCCGCACACAGACCGAATATCAAAAATCTGACTATACAGTGTTACCCGCTGGGTAATTCTGAAGATTCACTGAAAATTTTATCAAACTCGGTAGAGCCGTTTTTTATATATATAGATAGCATTAGCGGTATAATGTAAAAATTTGATAATGCCACGCCCCTCCGCCTACAGAGTTCATTCGGAACATACATACATACCCACAAACAAATATCCATTTTTATATATATAGATTGAGATTATTTTACATAAAATCGCATTTATGAAGTTATTAACGATTTAACATATTTGAATTTTTTATATTAAAAATCAATTTTTGTTATGAAAAAGTCAAATACATGTATTTTTTTAATATTAATTAGATTTTCTTAAGTCGAAATAAGAAAATATCTTAGTATTTTTATAATAAAACTAACTTTTCAAAACGCTCCGTTTACACTAAACTGCTTCTTCATACGAATATTAGTTTCTGAGATATGTATCATAAACAAAAAAAATCAACTTATTTGGAGTTGTTGTTGATTTGTTTTTGACAAAACAACTTAATTCGCAAAAACTGTTGAATTTATCGATAATTATTTTATTATTTATCCTTTGTATAATTCTTTGAGACAAATAATAAATTTCTTCAAGGACAAATAATAAAATATTGAAAATAATATCCACAGTACATCTGCAGCAGCCACGACAAAGAATGTGCAACAACTACAGCAGACTCAGCAAATAATTCCTATAAGCATGGCAACTCAAAAAAGTTCATCAACAACATCTTTATCGGCCACTAGCAATATTTTCAACACTAGTTCTGCACCAAAATCTGTAAATAAAGTTAGTCTCAACTTAAAGTTGATTTTTTTCTTTTTTCCATTTTAAGAATAAGTTTTTTGTTTTTTAAATTCAAACTGGGCTTTTCTCACCATAAATTTGGATTTTATTAATATTTATTTGGATTTCTCTATTTCTAATTGTTTTTATGAGTATTAGTTTGCTTTTCTGAATTTAAATTTTTCATTTCTTAATACTAATTTGAATTTCTTTAGATTTTCATTTATTAGATTTTCTCAATATCATATTGTATTTTCTTAATTTCATGTTGTAAATATGGAGTCATTTTAGATAATCTGGTTTCATGTTTATGGGAGAGCAGAAAGTAGTTTAGCAGTTAATTATTCTAACGATATCTGTCTACTATAAAATATGTTTCATTTCAATGTGTCAAGTAATTTCGAAGATATTTGTTATAAGAATTAAAAAGCAATAATTAATTGAAAATATTATTAAATTTATTAAATATCAGATCTAAATTATTTATTTACATATTGACTATTTTTATCTTAAAATTATTTTTTGATTTTATAAATACAAAGCGATGCAATTTTTCTAGGAAATATTTTAAATCCATTTCCAGGTCTAATTTCTCCTTTTATCAAGTTCTTCGAGAGAAAAAACCAGGGCTGGGTATACCTTCCATAGTTGTTGCATCAACACTGTCATGTGTCTGATGATGTCTGTACTGCTGAGGTTTTTGTTGTTGCTTTTTAGGAAAATTAGCCTTTTGTTGTTTTTGATAAGATTCCATATATTTTTTGTGTTTCTCAGTTGCAATTTCACGTTCCAAATTCTTTTTGTAGATTGTTTCCTGACTAATAATTTCCATGTCAGCTGGGGATAATTTATGAACAGTTCTCATGGTTTTTGCGATGAGTTCATGTGTCAACTGATATTTGGCTTTAGCCTTGCTCAGTTTGGTAGATTTTGGACTTCTCATCTCTTCACGGTGTAAATACAGGATATAGGAAAGTCTTGGTCCTTGATATTTCCTAGGCTGCACTTTATTTGTTGTGGCTGCTAAAGATTTTGGTGCAGAACTAGTGCTGAAAATGTTGCTAGTGGCCGATAAAGATGTTGTTGATGAATTTTTTTGAGTTGCCATGGTTACGGGAATGCTAATGTTGCTAGAGTCAGCTAATGATGTTGTTTTTGATGGTGCTATTTGTTGAGAAATACGTTGAAGCTGCTGTAGCTGTTGAAAGACATTGTTCGTTTGGACTGCTGCAGAACTACTGGTCATAATTTTGCTATTGGCCGAAAAAGCTGTTGTTTTTGAAGGCGCCATGAATATCGGCATTTGTTGAGTAATACGCTGAAGCTGCTGTAGTTGTTGAAGTACATTGTTCGTTGTGACTGCTGCAGTTTTTGGTTTAGAACTGGTGGTGATAATGTTGCTAGCTGGCGATAAAGAAATTGTTGGTGAACTTATTTGAGGTGCCATGGTTATTAGAATTGTGTTGCTAATAAAGTATTTTGCGTTTAAAATATAATAATTTTTCTTCTTTGTTTGAGGATGTGTTTTCATACAAGGTTTAAGTTGTACTGATACTGTTTGTTAAATTACAAGGACTTTTATATATTTTAAACAGGTACCTGTACTCGGAAATTGTTCGAGGTAGCTAGGGTGGGTGTTCGTGGTTTTAGAACTTCACAGGTAGCTGATCAATCGTGTTGCAATTTTGCAACATTTTAACCTCTGAAGGGATTCTTTTTAAATCTTATTAGCACCAAATAGGTGATGCACCTGTTTTCCATTTAGGTGTCATCTTTAGTAACAGTAGCTAAACAATTTGCGAGTATCGTTAATTTTACCTACTAGACTTCCTTAACCTTTCTTTATTGTTATTAGCAATCAAAGAAACATAATTTTCATGGCTTGACTTCTTCATCGATTTATGCTATTTCAAACCAAAATTTATCACTCCAAACAAAGGAGAATTACACAAATCACACTCGTTTCAACATTGATGTACATTCAAGTACAATTACATACATGCAGTACCCAGCAGTTCTGAAGCGAACTAGTGATTTTACCTACAATTGAGGGTCAGCAATAGTTACATAATTAGCTAAGTGACGCATGGGATTCACATACCGTTTACATAGAGTCAGTTAATTTACTAACTACAACAACATAACTAGTTGTTTTGACATATATGTACATACGTATCCTAAGCGGAAGTTACTTGTCCTCAAATAGCCATTCTAAAATACATCATTTAGACAGTTGAATAACCAATTGCAAACATTCAATTGGACCAATTTTCCATGGGTCATTCAAATAACCGCTATCAAATAGTCTCCGAATAAACGTTCATAATTTTTCGTATTAATCTGGTTAATAAACAAAACAAAATAAAAAACAGGGAAATAAATCTGTAACTTCTAAACCCATACGCCGATTTGAATGAAATTTCACATGCGCAAAGAGGAAGTCTAGTCGAGTCCTGGTCCCACCAGAAGCGGGACCAGGGGTTCCAAAAGTAGGACACCTCGGGTATGTTCAATTTTTAAAATGATCCTATTTCTTCGTTTGTGTTCCGAAATAAAAAACATACAGAATCTCCTCCTCGAGCACTACATAAAACCTCGTCGTAGCTATCAATTATCTCTTATAGCTTAGGAGATATTCGCATTTAAAAATTTAATTTTCAACATTTTTACTAGGGTATTCGAATTATTCGATTTTTCTCTTGTTCGAATAAAACGAATAATTCGAATAAGAGATTTTAACTTGTTCGAATAATTCGATCACACGTTTAAAATGAATCGAATTATTCGAATAATTTAATTTTTTTAAAAAAGCAAAGAATGAAGTTTGATGTAGGTTTTTAAGTATTTTATTGTTAAAGGAAAACAAAAAATAACGTTAAAGTTAAAAATTCAAGTACTGATAATGTTAAAAAACATTCAAAAACAATGTCCATTATTAAATTTTCATCAGAAATATTTTGATCAGATTCCCTCCCGAAAAATCTAGAAAACAATTGACTAGCAAACCCTTTAGTTTCCGTTTTGGAGCTATGCTTTAAAAAATTTGAGCTAGTTGGACATGATCCTGAGTTCAAATAACTACAATATAAACGTATTAAGAATTTTTTATGTCGTTCATTAATTCGGGTTTTAAATTGAGTAACTAATTCTTTAGTAAATTAATCATTCACTATTTCTAAATTAATTATAACAAATTTTATTATACATCAAGCTCTATCAACGTTGCCGAATCTTTTCTTAATAAAGTGGTCTTGGGGAATTACATAATAAAGGGAATCTGTAGTAAGTTTGATATCATTGTGAGTGAACGTGGCTAATTTGAAGTCAGGCAGTGCATGATTTACGCATTTACAAATACGCAAAAAGTTTATTACCATGTTAGACAAAGATGTTCAACGATATTCAAAATCATGTATAAGACGAACTCCATGCTTTTCTTGCAACAAAACGTTAGTTTGCAATATTTGTTTATCATTCGATTTATGAAATATTTTGCAACACTTGCGTACGCGGTTAATAACATCACTTATATACATATATATTTTATGATCATGTCCTTCATCTATTTCAATGTAATCAATATAAATGTCATCCTCAATATCACTTTCGACGGCCGTTTCAAAATCACATTCTCCATCACATTCAACTCCACTTTAATCTAAGTTAAAATTTTGATAATTAATTGCTATTCTTCTAATATTTCGCCAGCTAAATAACAAATATTTTATTCCATACCTTTTGTTTTCATTGGTTCAAGTCTTTAGTTATTTGTCAAATTTCAGAAACAATAAAATTTTTGTGAGTCATTATTACTTAGTTAAATTTGGAATTATGAAACATTTTAAGCAATTTTATAAATTTAAATATATATGAACATTTATTCGTTTTATTCGATTATTCTACATAAAATTGTTCGAATTATTCGTTATTCGAAAATGGCCATTTTTAAATTGTTCGAATAATTATTCGTAAGAAATTATTCGATTAATCGAACGATCATTAGTCGAATGAATACCCTAATTTTTACCCACCCGTTTTCAGTCATGTTCGTCAACTTATCGATCTGTAACTCAGTCAGTTTTTGTCCGACTTTAAATTTTTTAACGGATTTGGAAAGACAACTGATTACATTTGTAAGTTATAAGTATTGTTTTTGTTAAGAATATCTAAAATAAAAACAAAATTTATCAACTTTTTTGATTTTAGTCGCTTTTCAAAATTTAATAACTTTTGCAGCTATAAACCGATTTTAACAAATAATGTCTCGTTTTTGTCTACATAAAATTGTCTTTAAAATTCTGTTCAAAAAGAAATTGGGTTTCATAAAAAAAACAATAAAACAACTATTGTTGATTTTGAAAAATTACGAACAAAAGTTTAAACTTTTTATAAAAACATACACAATTTCTTGGAATACAAATTTTATGCAGACATTTGATGAAAACCTTATTCGTTACCCATCTATAGTTGTTTAAGATTTTTTAATCGGTCTAAAAATGTGTGAGTTAGATGTACTACAGTCCTACGACCTATCCTAAAACAGTTTTTTCGAAATAACTCAAAATTTTGAGGGTGTTTTAAAATCTTTGAAAACAGTTTCAGTATGTCCTCACCTAGGCCTACAACCTCCATTAGGTCGATTTTCAAGTTCTGACAAAAAGCGTTATTTTGTATCAGAGTTTTATTATTCTATAATATTACGTAAAAACTGTTAACTTAATTTTTATTGTTTTTGTATTAATTTATGCTTAATTCAATAAACTTTCAAACATTAAAAATAATTTTGAAAATTAGATGCAAATTTTAAATACCTAAGAAATTCATCAGTCAAAAAAATAGCACCAAGATAGAAATCGATTAAAATAAACAAAAATTAACCAGGACAAAATTTAATTTAGTAACAATTATTATGGTTTGTTACGTTCTTAACACGTTATTATTAAAAGTAAAATATTGCTGCCTTTTGTTTTTGTATTTTTTTTGCAAAAAGGAGACCGACCACCTCCTACCCATAAAGATTCTAAAATTTTTAAAAAATATACCATTTTAAAGGGATTTATTCACAGAAGTGCAGAATATATATTTTATTGAAAAGATGTTACTAACACATATGCAAAAACGTGTACATGTGAACCTTAAGCTAAAAAGTAAACAAAACAATGTGTGATTGTCCCATTTGTTGTTGTAAATAAATAAGAGAAACAATTAAACAGTATTGATTTCGCTCTGTTTTAAGTGAGAGTTGTTATAGAAAACAAATAAGAAGACTTTAGTAATTTAAAGTCACAAAAATATATTTTGAAGGTGTTTTTTTATTTTCTAATATGTGACGGTTTTCAAAGTTCATACGAATCACTGCATGAAGTTTAATAAAAAATGGGACGGGTCGGAAAAAATGTAAATAGTTATTTCTAAATATTTTGTGAACTATAATTGCAAGATTCTTCAAACTTAGTCTAAATTTTGCATAGTTTCTCTGAAATTGTTCGGGATTGGAATAGTGGGCGTGACACACCATATACAAAGTATATATGTAATTAATTTCGAATATCTGTAGAACTATAATTGTAAAAGTGTTTAAACTTTTTACGAATTAATTTCTTATTACAGTGCGGAGTTTAGCTGAATGTATAAGAAATTAGATTAGAGGGCGCAGCACCTCCCACACAGAGTAAATAATGATTTCAAATATCTGGGGAACCAAAATGGGAGGGGTCAGAAAAGGAGGTGAGTCACCTCCCATACAAAGTAATAATTGCAAGGTTATTCAAATTTTGTCCGCATAGCTCTCTTACCATTTTACTGAGATTGTCTGAAAATGGTCGGGGTTGCAGTAGAGGTCGTGGCACAAAGTAAATAATTAATTTTGAATATCTCGAGAACTATAATTCTAAAAATATTTAAACACTGTATCAATCAATGTATTACCATTCTACGGAGGATAGCTAAAAACGAATTTATTCCTGATCCCTGTACGAAGGTTAGCTAAGCGTGATCGGCGTTGTAGAAATGACCCCTCCCTTATAAAGGAAAGTTAAAGTAAAGCTTGATATGAGTTATTTTTACATAAAATATTTAAAAATGGGTGGGATCAGTGGAGTGGTATCCAAATTAATTCGTTATATTTTGCATGTGTTATTTACGTACCATGTACGTAGTTAGGTTGTATCAGAAATCCATTCATATTTTTTTTAATTTTACTAGGGTAGGGGTAGCGAAGTGCACCAGGTTATGCTAGTAATATTGAATTATTTATTCCACATATTCAATATATTCTTCGAATGTTACAGTAGAAAAACCACGATCAAACTATAATTTAAAAATCTGTGTGTTTGTAAGAAAAGATGACTATATTATCTTAAATTTTGGTTGAAATTGGATTCGGAGGACATTCTATAGAATTCTGATATCAAACAATACAATTTGTTTAATTATTTGACCAAGAAGTGTTTTGGTAATTGAATATTGAAAAATGCGACTTTGGCAATTTTACCTTTAATAGAGGATGTAATATTGTTATTGGTGAAACTTTTCTAGGATTTAAATAATTTAAATTTTGTTCTTGTAATGGTCAGCGAATAACTGCAACACTAGTCGCCACTTTTGACCACCGTGCAGAACATAAATGACTGATTTTCGAAACGGTGGGCCAAGAGTGTTATGATTAATAAGCGATAAGCGGTTTCGCAACCAAAAATTTATATTTTTATTTCAACACAATGTTTTATAAAACCATTTCTAAATATCTATAAATAGTTTTTTTGTTTTTAATTTTATTCATTTCGATATAAATAGATTCAAATTATAATTTAATGGCGATTTTTTAAATAGAAAACATAAATATTCTATATTTTTTCGACAATTTCATACGATGGTGCTATTATTTTGACTGCACAAAATCTGGGTATTTTTCAAAAATACCATATAATTGATTGAGAGGTTAATATTTCATAAAGAAAACTTTACTCATAGACAAATTAGAGACTAATTAATGATCTTATATTATATTTAATTAAAATTACTATGGAAATAAAAATATTTTCCATGTTAATTGCTTTAAGGTTCTGTGGTGCTATTATTTTGACCGACACTGTATATCCCAATAAGAAAAAGACATGTAAATTATTTTGAATAGGAAATATTTCACAAATGTTGTGTTTACTGATATTGCACAGAAGTTTAGAAATAATTCGATGACTCCTGACATCAATTGCAATAGCAAATTAGTTTAATACAAGAAAACAAGTGGATTAAGAGATTTATTATTTAGTAACTTAAACTTAAAACAACTGGCACACGTCTGTTTTATAACCAAGCTAACAGGATTAAGAATGAACCCTTTTTAAGAGGTAAACCCTGCGGACATCAATAAAAATTATTAACTACCTGTGAAACACAAACACCCGCCTGCGCTACCACAAATGACTTCTCACTAACAGGTACCTGCTTTAAATATATAAAATGTCTGGTCATTTTAGAAACAGCATCAGTACAACTTAAACATTGTATGCAAACACATCAATTCTAAAAACAAAAGGAAATAATCATGGAGTCTCTGACAAGTTCATCAAAAACATCATTATCGGCAACTAGCAACATTATCCCCACTACAATGGTAGCAACCAACAAACTGCAACATCCACATCAGTCTCGACAAAAGCCACAACCAGGACTTTCCTACATCCTATATTCACACCTTAAAGAGGTGAGAAGACGTAAATCACCCTTTGTGATCAAGGCTAAAACCAAATATCAGTTGACACATGAACTCATCTCAAAAACCATGAGAAGTGTTAATAAATTATCCCCAGAAGACTTAGAAATTATTAGTCAGGAAACAATCTACAAAACTAATTTGAGGAGAGAAATTGAAAATGCAAAACACAAAAAACTTATGGAAAATTATCAAAAACAACATAAAGCTAAATTTCCAAGAGGCAATAGCCTCAGCATTACCATCATCATCAGGCGTGTGGTGGCGTTGATACTACACCTATGTACTGTATTCCTAATTCTGGATAGTTTTCTCGTAGGACAACTTACTGAAAATGATCGAACACACCAAAACCCAAAATTTCCCAAAAAGCAACAGCAAAATCAATTCTTGCCTCAGCAGTACGGACATTATGAGCCGAGTGATAGCATTGGTAATACAGCTATGGAAAGTATTCCTGGTTCTGGTTATTTTTCTCGTAGGACTTGAGAAATACGGAAAACGCTATGGAAAAGAGTACAGAAAATTAATTAATGCTCCAATCTATCCCCTTTCCAAAGAAAGTAACATGATTAATATATAAGCATTAATTGCCTAAATGTTACTTCTCTTTAAAAAAAATATTTTAGCAATCTATAAAAATTTTAATAAAACAAATCGTAAATAAATACTAACTTTTATAAAATCAAAATTATTGTTCTTAAAATTTCAAACAAAAAATCAGATACCAGGAAAAAATGCAAAAAAGTATATTATTATCAGTAGATGTACAATCAAAGTCTTAAGTAGCTGGCTACTAAGCACTTCATTTTACTTTTGATCTTGGCTATAAAGGGCGATACATACAAACATAATAGACCAGAGAATAATATTAAGATGAATATGACAATACAAGTTCATAGTCCAAATTAAAATTATAAATATTCTCACCGCAACTAGAAGATGTTTATGTTGCTGAGATTTGTAATATAAACAAAGTGAACCAACTTTTGACATTGATGTCTTCCGATCGGGATGAAAATTTTTTTTCAAATGATTGAAGAAATATCTATCTTAACTATTTAGGACATATTTTTCTAAGAACATGAGAAAAAACATCCGTTTGACCAACATGTCAAATTTTGATCCCCTCTAACTCATAGAGTTATGGACTGATCTTGTAGAAAAATGTGTCGAAATTTCTATCTAATAGGACTAACCTTAGATCTTCAAGATAAATATATGTCAATCGTTAATATAATGTCATTCACCTCGACTAATCAATAATTCACTAGTTTGTGATTATACATACAATGCATCAATCAGTCTTTTGAAATAAGTTTTTGTACAAAATATATTCAATTTTTTCAATATAAATTTTTATACTCTTCACCTTCTTGAGAAGGGTATACATAAGTTTGTCATTCCGTTTGTAATTTCCACAATATAATTTTCCGACGGAGTGGATTAAGCCATGTCCATCTGTCTGTCGGTCTTTTGAAATCAATTTTCTGAAGACCCCAGATATCTTGGGAATCCAAATCTTCAATAATTCTGTCAGACATACTTTCGAGAAGTTTCGCATTTAAAATCAGCAAAATCGGTCCACAAATGGCTGAGATATGAGGACAACTTTGATTTTTGACCCATATCTGTACCTCGTTTCTGTATTGTATGTGAGAAACTTTTCATTCGAAACATTTATAAACTTCCTGTTAAACACAGGGCGAGTATTAGTAAATCGATAACTGTATCTGTACTTTGAATGTATTCAGTTTAAACATTCCTAAGTCATCCTGTTAAAAACTGAATGAATTCAAGAATTTTTTTCGATGCGAAAACTTCTCACAAGTTACAGAAACGGGGTACCGGATTACTAAGTCATTAATATAGACAATATGGATATCTAATGATAGATACTTCAAAGACCTTTGCAACAACGTATACAATACCATAGTAAGTTGGACCTACAATGGGTCAAATCGGAAAAAATATTTTTTAACTCGAATTTTTTTTTCAAAAAACCCAAAAAAATTTATAAATTAAAAAAAAAAAAATTAAAATAACAATTCGAAAAAAAAATTAAAAAAACAACTTTGACTACAATTGGTCAAAATCTGAAAGTTTAACCGGAATTTTTTTTTCAGCAAAAAAAATTTAAAAAACCAAAAAAAAATTTAAACCGAATTTATTTTTCTGCCAAAAAAATTTAAAAAACCCAAAAAAAATTTTAAATTAAATTAAAAAATTTTATAAATTAAAAAAAAATAACAATTAAAAAAAAAACTTTGGAAAAAAAATTTTCTTTCCCTAAAAATATTTAAAATTTGTATTTTGAAGTATAATTTGGTGAAGGATATATAAGATTATGCACAGCCGAATATAGCTCTCTTACTTGTTTCATATAAAATCATTGTTTTTTTTTTTTTTAGTTTTTAAGATTCCAATCTTACGGGCTATTTATGGTCAATCATTTGTTACCAAATGTGTAAATAAAAATCAAAGTATTTTCATTTTTATTATTATTTACCCAACGTTTCGTTTGTTTGTTTCAAACTTCTTCAGGGGTTTTCTTTTATTGTTGAATTCTAGCGACAAAAACATATAAATATTTTATTATAAATCATTGAAAAACTTAAGATATCACAGTTCAACTTACGAAATTCTATTGTTTACATTGTCAATTAACTTATTATTTAAAAAACTGGACTTCACGACACAGAATTAATAAATAAATAAATAATCATTACAACACAAACATATACTATAAGTCGAACTTAATACTAATATCACAGAACTTCAACTGATTTAATAATTAAATATTGCAGCGGAATATTGCAGTTTTGTGTTATCCTTGTCCTCTTTCGTGTTCATTGTATTGTGTATTTTTTGTTGTATTCTTAAGCTTTCAAGAGTGTATCGTTTGTTCTCTTTCTGTTCTCTGTCCAATATCTTAATATTGTCAAAATCCATCTTATGATTGCACTCCTTTACGTGCAGAGATAATGCCGTCGTTATTTTTCCTTTTTCAATATCTGTTTTGTGTTCATTAACTCTCGTCCCCAACATTCTCTTTGTCGTACCAATGTAAACCAAGTTACATCTCTCCCTTTCATTACCGTCACATTTTATCTCATAGACCACATTATCACTCTTAAGTTTGTCAATTTTTGTTTTGTTGTTTGTAAATAGATGCCTCAGTGTCATATTTGATTTGTAAGCTATTGTTGTTGTTTTCTCTGTGATCATTCTCTTCATTGTTTTTGTCTCCGTTAGTTTGGGAATAAATGGTACACTGTAAAAAAAAAAACTGCTGTTTTTCATATTTTAGTACTTTGTTGATTAAATTGTTCGTCATATATGTTGGGTAACTATTCTTTGTAAGTATTTTTCTTATTCTATTAATATTGGTTTTCCTGTATTCAACATCACTTATCTGTAATACTTTCCTTATTAAATTCGTCGCTGTACTTATCTTCATTTTCAATGGTTGTGTAGAGTTGAAGTTAACCATTCTACCTGAAGATGTGGGTTTCGTGTACCAATTTGTCCTTATTCTTCCATTATCCTTGATGATATTGATGTCCAGATACGGTATTGACATATTCTTCTCGCGTTCTATTGTAAATTGTATCTTATTGTGATAAACGTTCATTGTTTTTAATATCTTCTCTTCGTCCGATTTCCTTATAATCGCAAACAAGTCATCCACATACTTAGTGATAAACTTAATCTCTATATTATTAGCCCTTAATTCGTCAATTACATCGTCCAGTAGTGTGTCAAGTACAATATTTGCAATTGTTGGCGATAGGGGGTTTCCCATTGGCATACCATATGTTTGATGGTAAAATTTATTGTCAAAAGTGAGATAGTTATTATCAGTTAAACAAAACTGAAGAATTTTCAAAAATGTTTTTTCATTTAGACGAATTTTAAAGGAACTGCTTGGGCATATTTTAAGTTTTCATATAAAAAATTGTTTTTGATATGAAATAAAAGTGATCAGAGATGATCATCCTTCTTCCATTTAGACAAACATTAAAGGAAGTAAGGCCTATTTATATGGTCGGTCAAGCCCGACCATATAATACCCTACACTAAGTAAAAGAGCAAAAACATTTTTCTTTTAAAATTTCAATAATTTATATTCGTGAGTGATTTTCGGAAGTGGGCCTTATATGGGAGCTATGACCAATTATGGACCGATCACCATGAAATTAGGTCGTGTGATTTATGTCTATATTAAAGTTAACTATGTTGAATTTTGTGTGCATACCAACATTTTTAAGCGATTTATGCACGTTAAAGTGATTTTCGGAAGCGGGTTTATATGGGAGCTATGACTAATTATGGACCGATCATATCAAAATTTGGTGACATGAATTTTGTATATATACATGGCTTAATCCACTCCGTCGGAAAATTATATTGTGGAAATTACAAACGGAATGACAAACTTATGTATACCCTTCTCAAGAAGGTGAAGAGTATAAAAATTTATATTGAAAAAATTGAATATATTTTGTACAAAAACTTATTTCAAAAGACTGATTGATGCATTGTATGTATAATCACAAACTAGTGAATTATTGATTAGTCGAGGTGAATGACATTATATTAACGATTGACATATATTTATCTTGAAGATCTAAGGTTAGTCCTATTAGATAGAAATTTCGACACATTTCTCTACAAGATCAGTCCATAACTCTATGAGTTAGAGGGGATCAAAATTTGACATGTTGGTCAAACGGATGTTTTTTCTCATGTTCTTAGAAAAATATGTCCTAAATAGTTAAGATAGATATTTCTTCAATCATTTGAAAAAAAATTTCATCCCGATCGGAAGACATCAATGTCAAAAGTTGGTTCACTTTGTTTATATTACAAATCTCAGCCACATAAACATCTTCTAGTTGCGGTGAGAATATTTATAATTTTAATTTGGACTATGAACTTGTATTGTCATATTCATCTTAATATTATTCTCTGGTCTATTATGTTTGTATGTATCGCCCTTTATAGCCAAGATCAAAAGTAAAATGAAGTGCTTAGTAGCCAGCTACTTAAGACTTTGATTGTACATCTACTGATAATAACATACTTTTTTCCATTTTTTCCTGGTATCTGATTTTTTGTTTGAAATTTCAAGAACAATAATTTTGATTTTATAAAAGTTAGTTAGTATTTATTTACGATTTTTTTTATTAAAATTTTTATAGATTGCTAAAATATTTTTTTTAAAGAGAAGTAACATTTAGGCAATTAATGCTTATATATTAATGATGTTACTTTCTTTGGAAAGGGGATAGATTGGAGCATAAATTCATTTTCTGTACTCTTTTCCATAGCGTTTTCCGTATTTCTCAAGTCCTACGAGAAAAATAACCAGAACCAGAAATACTTTCCATAGCTGTATTACCAATGCTACCACTCGGCTCAAAATGTCCGTACTGCTGAGGCAAGAATTGATTTTGCTGTTGCTTTTTGGGAAATTTTGGGCTTTGGTGTGATCGAACATTTTCAGTAAGTTGTCCTACGAGAAAACTATCCAGAATTAGGAATACAGTACATAGGTGTAGTATCAACGCCACCACACGTCTGATGATGATGGTAATGCTGAGGCTATTGCCTTTTGGAAATTTAGCTTTATGTTGTTTTTGATAATTTTCCATAAGTTGTTTGTGTTTTGCATTTTCAATTTCTCGCCTCAAATTAGTTTTGTAGATTGTTTCCTGACTAATAATTTCTAAGTCTTCTGGGGATAATTTATTAACACTTCTCATGGTTTTTGAGATGAGTTCATGTGTCAACTGATATTTGGTTTTAGCCTTGATCACAAAGGGTGATTTACGTCTTCTCACCTCTTTAAGGTGTGAATATAGGATGTAGGAAAGTCCTGGTTGTGGCTTTTGTCGAGACTGATGTGGATGTTGCAGTTTGTTGGTTGCTACCGTTGTAGTGGGGATAATGTTGCTATTTGCCGATAATGATATTTTTGATGAACTTGTCAGAGACTCCATGATTATTTCTTTTTGTTTTTAGAATTGATGTGTTTGCATACAATGTTTAAGTTGTACTGATGCTGTTTCTAAAATGACCAGACATTTTATATATTTAAAGCAGGTACCTGTTAGTGAGAAGTCATTTGGGAAGCGCAGGCGGGTGTTTGTGTTTCACAGGTAGTTAATAATTTTTATTGATGTCCGCAGGGTTTACCTCTTAAAAAGGGTTCATTCTTAATCCTGTTAGCTTGGTTATAAAACAGACGTGTGCCAGTTGTTTTAAGTTTAAGTTACTAACTAATAAATCTCTTAACCCACTTGTTTTCTTGTATTAAACTAATTTGCTATTGCAATTGATGTCAGGAGTCATCGAATTATTTCTAAACTTCTGTGCAATATCAGTAAACACAACATTTGTGAAATATTTCCTATTCAAAATAATTTACATGTCTTTTTCTTATTGCGATATACAGTGCCGGTCAAAATAATAGCACCACAGAACCTTAAAGCAATTAACATGGAAAAAATTTTTATTTCCATAGTAATTTTAATTAAATATAATATAAGATCGTTAATTAATCTCTAATTCGTCTATGAGTAAAGTTTTCTTTAAGAAATATTAACCTCTCAATCAATTATATGGTATTTTTTGAAAAATACCCAGATTTTGTGCAGTCAAAATAATAGCACCATCGTATGAAATCGTCGAAAAAATATAGAATATTTATGTTTTCGATTTAAAAAATCGCCATTAAATTATAATTTGAATCTATTTATATCGAAATGAATAAAATTAAAAACAAAAAATAAATTTTACTTTTCTAATTTTTTTAGTAACAAATGATTTCTGAACATACAAATTAGTTTAATTCAGAATAAAACTATTTATAGATATTTAGAAATGGTTTTATAAAACATTTTGTTGAAATAAAAATATAAATTTTTGGTTGCGAAACCGCTTATCGCTTTTAATCATAACACTCTTGGCCCACCGTTTCGAAAATCAGGCATTTATGTTCTGCACGGTGGTCAAAAGTGGCGACTAGTGTTGCAGTTATTCGCTGACCATTACAAGAACAAAATTATTTAAATCCTAGAAAAGTTTCACAATTAACAATATTACATCCTCTATTAAAGGTAAAATTGCCAAAGTCGCATTACCATTTTTCAACATTCAAGTACCAAAACACTTGAACAAATAATTAAACAAATTATATTGTTTGATATCAGACTTCTATAGAATGTCCTCCGAATCCAATTTCAATCAAAATTTAAGATAATATATTCATCTTTTCTTACAAACACACAGATTTTAAAATTATAGTTTGATCGTGGTTTTTCTACTATAACATTCGAAGAATATATTGAATATGTGGAATAAATAATTCAATATTATATGATCAAAAGCTTGATAAAATCATACTCAGTTATAAATCAAAGAAACTATGACCTTAGGAATGATCTATGGAATGATAAATTGATATAAATTTGGGTTTCAAGCTAAAAAGTCAATGTCGTGGCACAGGATGCGATGTCCCCAAACAGAATTTTATTAAAACAAGTAAGAAAGTATGGTCGGTCAAGCCCGACCATATAATACCCTACACTAAGTAAAAGAGCAAAAAAAAATTTTCTTTTAAAATTTCAATAATTTATATTTTTGAGTGATTTTCGGAAGTGGGGTTATATGGGGGCTATGACCAATTATGGACCAATCACCATGAAATTAGGTCGTGTGATTTATGTCTATATTAAAGTTAACTATGTTGAATTTTGTGTGTTTACCAACATTTTTAAGCGATTTATGCACGTTAAAGTGATTTTCGGTAGCGGGTCTATATGGGAGCTATGACTAAATATGGACCGATCGTAACAAAATTTGGTGACATGAATTTTGTGTATATAAAACTTATTTAGAGCGGAATTTGTGGAGATACATATATAAATTAAATATTTATGACCGATAAAGTCCAATTTCGGAAGGACATTTGTATGGGGGCTAGGTGAAATAATGGACCGATTTCAGCCAGTTTGAATATGCTTTGTCCTTGTGCCGAAGAAAAAATATGTACCAAATTTGATCGAAATATCTTCAAAATTGCGACCTGTACTCTGCGCACAAGGTTTACATGGACAGCCAGCCGACCAGCCAGACGGACGGATGGACGGGCATCGTTTAATCGACTCAGAAAGTGATACTAGCGTTACAAACATCTGCAAAAACGCATTATACCCTCCTCACTATGGTGGTGTAGGGTATAAATAGAAGTTGTCCTGGTTTTTTCTTTATATCTTAGCCATTTGTGGACCAATTTTATAGATAGCAACCGAGCCGGAAGAATTTCGGATATATTGATGTATAAAACGTGTATGTAAGTTATTTGGGGGCTTCGGAAAGCTGATTTCAACAGACAGACGGACATGGCTTAATGGACTCCGCTATCTATAAGAATCCAGAATATATATACTTTATAGGGTAGGAAATGAAAAATGTAGAAATTACGAACGGAATGACAAACTTATATATCTGGATTCTCACAAAATAATTAAAAGTCTCCCACTTTTCCATAACACAGAGGAACAAAATTGACATTTTGGTTTGGTGCAGCTAAAAATGCAATTGATAAGAAATATATGGGACATTTCATTGTCAAAACTATCTTTAGTTTTTTTTGGGCTGCTGTTGTTTTTAAATTTGTTTGGTTATTCTGTATTTTCTTCTCTTATTGGTTAAATATTTCATAAATAGAGACCAAAATTAAAAAATCATATTTGTATTGGTATTTTACACAAAATTATCTTTTCTTTGACATCAATTTTGTTGATCGCAATAATGTTTAAAATTAACTTTTTTAAATTTCATCCTTATTATACTCAAAAGAAAGATATGTTTAACTTTCGTGCTAAACTAATTTTAAGCTGCATTACCTTTGAAGAAAACCAAAACAAATGTTGGATTGAACTATTACAAACTATCGCTTACCTAATTATGATTTATTTATAGTTGTTACAAATGCTTTATAACATGAAAAGAAAAATTAACAAATGTTTAATCCAGTTGTTTGTTTCGAAAAAAGGATTAAATTGGGGGATTAAAATTTGGTTACTGACGCATTCCAGAGAAACCTTCACATCACAACAACCCACCCCAACTAACACAAACAGAATGTCAACTACCTGCAAAATATTATAACACCTAAAAACACCCACCCACTCTACCTAGAACAATTCCCGTGTAACAGGTACCTGTTTAAAACATATAAAAGTCCTAACAATTTATCAAATATCATCAGTACAACTTAAACATTGTATGCAAACACAAAAATAATTTTAGCTCTTTTAAACCCAAAATACTTAATACGCAACAAACATTCCTCAGTAATGGCATCGCAGAAAAGTTCCTCAACGAATGATGTGCTAATGCAGCTTCAACGTATTACACAACAAATGCCTATGTTCACGACATCTTCAAAATCAGCTGCAGTCACAACGAACAATGTGCTTCAACAGCTACACCAGCTTCAGCGAATTACACAACAAATCACACCTTCAAAAACAACATCATTATCGGTAAATAGCAACATAACACCCACTTCATCTGCACCAAAATCTGTAACAGCCTCAACGAACAATGTCCACCAAATGATTGCACCTCAAAACATTTCATCGACAACATATTTTTCGGCAACTAGCTCTCCAACAGAATCTGTAGCAGCCACTTCAAATAAAGTGCATCAACAACTACAGCAGCCTCGGAAACAACAAGAGCCAGGACTTTCCTATATCCTGTATTTACAACTTGAAGAGATGAGAAAACCTAAATCTACCAAACTGAGCAAAGCTAAAGCCAAATATCAGTTGACACATGAACTCATCTCAAAAACCATGAGAACTGTTCATAAATTATCCCCAGCTGATTTGGATATTATCAGTCAGCAAACAATCTACAAAAAGAATTTGCAACGCGAAATTGCAAATGAGAAACACAAAAAACTCATGGAAGATTATCACAAGAAAGCTAAGTTTCCCAAAAAGCTACAGCAAAAGCATTTCTTAACTCAACCCTACAGATATCATCAATCAAGTGGTAGCGTTGGTTCCAAGCCTATGGAAAGTATTCCCAGTTCTGGTTATTTTTCTTTTAGAATATGAGGAAAACAGCAAAGAAAGACATGGAAATTAATTAAAGCTTAAGACAAGTGATTTTTGAAAAAAGAAATACTTCGCCTTTAAGATTATATTTAAATAATTATAATGTATTGTAATATTAAGATAAAAATTGCCAATATGTAAATAAATAATAAATATTTTATACTAAATAAATTTAATAATATTATAAAGTAATTATTGTTTTTCAATACGAGTACTTAGGAATAAATTAAAATATTCATTGATTCATATCATAAACAACAATGCGAGAAAATACACAATAATGTTTAAATTTACACAACAATTTAAATATTCTTTTAACTGATTAACTGCAATTTTCTGTTACTATTCATATACACAATGCCATCCTCTAGAAGTTTTGTGAATTATCTAACTAACGTACTAGACTAGAATGTTCTATTTTAGCTTTTAGAAGATATGGTTAACAGTTAATGTTGTCATACTAACAAACAATGTTATAAACAGCGTATTATCAACATTGTTGAAAAGTAAAAGTTTCGTGTACTGGAAATGTTTATAAACATGATGAATGTTGCAAGCAGCCATTATAGACCGCTAAATTCAAATTGTTAATGCAACTTCGTAAAAAGATGTTCTTTTAAAACTGATTTTAAAATAATTTATTTAATTTTACACAGAAAAATATTTGGACATATTTATTGGAATTTTTCAAAAAAAACTCTCTGTTGATAAGATTTGTTTTGGATTGAAAATTAGCTTGATTTCTCCCAGGCCCCATACAAATGTCCACCAGGAATACTGTTTGAGCAGTCATAAATACATATATTGATTATGTAATCCCGATAAAATTGTTCTAGGTTCTCCGAAAGTGTACTGTGAATAGAGTATTCAAAACCGAAACCGAAAACCTGTCAACCGTTTTTTTCATCTTTGTAAACTCCACCTGTTTCAGTTTTTTGAAATATATTTTCTAAAGCTCATTCAAATATATTTATGAAAACTCTGATACCATTTTTAAAAATATTGATTAACTTTATAGAAAATTATAGCATTTGACAATATTTCGTAAAAGATATAAAATAATTACATAAATAAAGAGCCTTAAGAATTAAAAAAAATGCGAAATATACGAAGATTTAGTACACAATTCTTAACACATTTCCTATTAGTGTCCACAAATAAAAATAAATTTAAGGAGACCTTTTTCATATTAAATAAAAATTTAACATAAACCTGTTAACCACACAGAAAAAATTATATTTCAATTCAAACATTTATCCCATATTGAACTGGTTTCAATTATTTCATAATTAAATCAAGTATTCATGTGCTTAAAAACAAAATTTTCTGATATTTTCTATTGAATTTTGAGTTTTGAATTTGATAATTTTGACAATTGAATATACAATTTTTGTTATTGGTTGAACTTTAAATACAAAAATTATTGAATAGATAATTTTCGTAATTGAAAACACAAAAAATAACAAAAATGTGTTTTCAATTACGAAAATTATTTATTCAATAATTGTTTGTATTTGAAACTCAAAACTCAAAATTCAATAGAAAAATATCAAAAAATTTTGGTTTTGAGCACATGAATATTTGATTCAATTATAAAATAATTGAAATCAGTTCAATATGTGATATACTATATTTGAATTGAAACGGTTTAAGAAATAGTTTTTTCTGTGCAGTTTTTTGAAGACAAAAACCAAAACCGTTTAACCGGTCTTTTTAAAAGACAATAATCAAAACCGTTTTTTTTTAGACCGGAAACCGGTTTTTCAAATTTGCTGGTTTTTTGGACACTCTAACTGTGAAGTATGGCAAAAATTTTGCAATATTTGTATCTAGTCCTCATACAAGGTGCCCCTCTAAAAATAACTTGAACATTTTCTGGGTATATAAGATTCGACACAGCCGAATATATCACTCTTACCTTTTTAAAATAGAATTTTACAATATGTCTTTATATCGAATAAAAAAATATTTATTTTAGAAATAATTATCCAAAATGTCTTAAAATGTTTATTTTTCTAAAATTCTATTAATTATTGTGACACATTTAATAAAAAAACAAGTAAGAGAGCTATATTCGGCTGTGCCGAATCTTATATACCCTTCACCAAATTATACTTTAAAATATTTTTAGGTAAATAAAATTTAATTTTTTCAAATTTTTTTCGAAATTGTTTTTTAATTTCTTTTAAAAAAAGTTTTTTTTCAAATTTTTTTTAAAATTTTTTTTTAGTTTTTAATTTTTTGGAAAAAAAATTTACGACCAAAAATATTTTTTGATGAAAAAAAAATTCGGGTTAAAAAATATTTTTCCCGATTTTGACCCATTGTAGGTCCAACTTACTATAGCCTTATCTACATCGTTGCAATGGACTTTGAAATATCTAACATTAGATATCCATATTGTCTATATTAATGACTTAGTAATCCAGATATAGTTCAAAAATAGGTAAAAAATCGAGGTTGTCCCGGTTTTTTGCTCATATCTCCGTTATTTATGGACCGATTTTGCTGATTTTAAATAGCAAACATCTCGAAAGCATGTCTGACAGAATTATTGTCGATTTGGATCCCAAAGATATCTGGGGTCTTCAGAAAATTGGTTTCAACAGACAGACGGACATGGCTTAATCGACTCCGCTATCTATAAGGATTAGTGTTTATAAAAAACCGACTTTTAAAAAAACCGGTTTGTCGGTTAACCGAAAATTGGCCTTTTTTAAAAAACCGGTTTTTCGGTTAACCAACATCGAAAAAACCGGTTAAACCGGTTAACCGTCATATATGTGTAGAAAACATAAAATGTCCAATAAAGTATATACAGCTTTAAAACTTTTTAATACTTAAGAGTCAGGAATGGTTAATATTAAATATCTATAAATATACAAAAGTGCTAAGTCCATTTATTTTGTAAAAATTTCAAAATTATTATCTCAGTCAAATGGAATTGAGTATAAATTTGTTACTAAACATATAATACTTGTTTAAATTATTGGTTTATTCATTAAATTTCAACCAAAAAATGTAAATCACTTTTTTAATTAAATATTTGATAATTTTGAAATTTATTATCACCTCGACTTTCTGATATGAAATGTTACAAGTCCCAAAAAACGACCTATAAGATGCAAACGCACTTCCTCATTATAAAAAAACTCCATTTCAGATTTCATAAATATTTCAAATTATGGATTTTAGAACGTTTTTTGTCTCTTCTGTAATATTTCTGAAAAGCTAATGAGGTCAAATTTTTTCCAAGAAGGTATGTACATCGAATTCAATTTAACGTTTGGTTAAATCTTCACTAAGTTTTTAATGAATCATTAGTAAGATTTAGCCAAAACTTATAGAATTATGCGGAATTTAATTTTAATTTTGATAATAGTTTCATTATGTAAAATTTATTCTGAAAAAGTTTTAAAGTAAACTCATCGTCCTCTACTAATTAGAATCATTGTAATTCTTAAAAATATTAATCTAAAGAGGTTTGTATTGTAAATCAGCAGTTTAGGTTTCAAATAAGACCAATAATGTGTATACAATAAATATTAAAAATGAACAAAAACGTGAGATTTATTAATTTTAGTCCCAAATTTTAAAAACCGGTTAACCGAGCGTTAAAAACCGGATAAACCGGTTAACCGAAAATCAACATTTTAAATTAACCGGTTCGCAAAAAACCGAGATTTCGAAGAAAACCCGGTTTTTCGGTTAACCGGTTTATAAACACTAATAAGGATCCAGAATATATATACTTTATAGGGTCGGAAATGAAAAATGTAGAAATTACAAACGGAATGACAAACTTATATATACCCTTCTCACGAAGGTGAAGGGTATAATAACTCGAGCCAGATTCATTCATGAATCTTATCAAATGCTCTTTTCTCAGTTTCCAGTTGTATTTTTATCATCAATCATACGTATGAGTTATATTTATCATTGACGTATAATAACAAGTATACTCAGCATATATAAGAATTACTGAGCGAAATTAAACAAAACTTGGTACGAATATTTGTGCTATCAATTATAAATGCACTGATATGGCTGATATTTATGTTTAATAAAATAAATTTGCAATAAAAACACCATTCGTAGTAAGTAGATGGAAAAAACAATAAAATCTGATAATAGAATTATTAAAAATTATGAAATTTTTATTAATTAATATTGCACTAACTAGTTTTTCAAAACTATATAGTAAAGTTGTCAATTATTTGAATATTGTTTAAATCGAATAAGAGTTTATTAATTCATTATTATTCGAGTGAGTGATTAATTTTAAAAATATCTTCGATTATTCAAACGAATAACGAGACAAATTTTATTATTATTCGAATAATTTAATAAAATAAATTTAAGACCAGTACCGCAATTCTGTAACTTTTTATACTTTCCTACCGATATCGTTAAGTAACGAAAACTATCGGTTGCTTTAACGAATTTAATATTCACTATTTGAAGTTAACGATATCTCTCGGTAATAAATTTTAACGACGAATATAGTTAAAAATATAAATGTCAATATTTTTAAAATTAAAAAATCATAAAAATATTTACTATTTTTTCGTGTTTGCAGATACATTCGTAGTCGTGTGAATAAATAATCGCATTTATATATAAAAATCAATCATCAGCTCACCCAAATATGTTCGCGAAACCTACTGAAAACAAAAGAACAAGAGTTTTTTATAAAAATAAAAGTAACCCAGTGTAATACATATGTCTATGCCACCACAAGTGATCATTAATTCAGAATTTAGATATGTGTTGTTATAAGGACAGTCGACAAATTCAGAATACTGTCTTAAAAACGATTTTATAACTTTTATATAAGTTTATAATCGTATCACATCGCCAAAAATGGAAATTGAATATAGGGATAAACATTATACACTCCAGAAATGTGTTAATTATGGATATTAATGCCCCAAATAAAAGTTGCTCTTAAAATTCGAATATTATTTTCTAAAATTAATATAATTGGTCAATTCACAACGTATCTTATCATGTCATATTGTCCTAATATTTCACAGTGGTTTGTATTGCTTTTCAAGCTAAAAAAGTCCTAAAATAATACTACTAAGTATGCTATGTTTATTGTGTTATCGTAACCAGCCAGCAGAGACCTGCGCCGAATGCCTAAGAGTCGGTTAAGCCGAGCCGAGATATGTTAGGACATTATGACAATATGACTGATAAGAGAGCTTGTGAATTGACCAAATATATGTCCAAATTTATCTTAAAAAGATAATTAAAGCATGTTAATGTTTATATTAAAAAACCAAATCAGTCCGTATCTAACAAACAAAAAAAAGTTGACCAACCGTACTTTCAAAAAACAACTTATTTCGAATATTTATGTTACAAAACTAACTCCTAAACAATTATCGTTATGGCTTAACTAGAACATTTTATTTGTCGTTAACCTACCGACAAATTTCGTTATCTACCGACTATTTTTAACGAAAATAATCGGTAAAATTTAATTCGGAATATCTCTTAACGATAAATATTGTTAACTAACGAATTTTGATTACTTAACGACAAAATTTTGTCGTTAAAAAGTTACAGAATTGTGGTACAGAAAATGTTTAATAATTTGTTTGTTAAAAATTAAAATTAATAACAATTTAAAACGAATTCTGTAGATGCAATAAAAATATTAGAGCGTTGCAGTTATATAAAGTATAGTTAAATATTTTATGAAATCCAAACTCTTTTTAAATTCGAATATGCTTTTATAAAAAATATATTACACTAAGGGAAAAGCTGCAACTTAAAAATGAGAACGCGTCATATTAATTTAATAATGTTCATTATAATAGAAAACCCATACGATAAATTAATAATTTTCAACTTTAAATTAATATTTTTCCATATTGAAATAAAAAATTTCAACATTACTACACCATTTTTCATTGAAATTGAGAACATTATACATGATATTGAGAAAATTCCAAATAAAATTGAGAATTTTCATTTTAAATTGAGAAAATTCCAATTGAAATTAAGAATTTCAACTTTAAATTGAAAAAATTCCAAATAATATTGAGAAATTCCATTTCAAATTGAGAAAATTCCAATTGAAATTGGGAAAATTCTAATTGAAATTAAGAAAATTTCAAATGAAATTGAGAACATTTTATTTTACTCTGCGGTACCAATTGCACATATCAGGTGGATGTCGGGGCCACGGGAAGTAGGTATCGAAAGAACTGTCCGGGATCCAACACGAGACCAACCATGTTTTCTACGACAAAATAAATTGAAATTGGTCTCTCCATCCAGACCACCACATCTTTCCACATCTGATATAATCGTTAATTTTGATTTTTTTTATTTAAAATAATTTATATAATGTTTCTCAATTTTATTTAGAATTTTCCCAATTTCATTTTGTATTTTCTCAATTTCAATTGGAATTTTCTCAATTCCATTTGGAATTTTCTCAATTCCATTTGGAATTTTCTCAATTTCAAATGGAAATTCTCAATTTCATTTGGAATTTTCTCAATTTAAAATTGAATTTCTCAGTTTCATTTGGAATTTTCTCAATTTTAATTTGAAATTCTCAATTTCATTTGGAATTTTCTCAATTTCAATGAAAATTGGTGTAGACTTACGTTGTTTCTTATTGATTCAATATGTTTTTTATTGATTTTAAGTTTTTTTTCTCTGGGTATACAAATTAAATATGTATAGATTTCTTATCATTATTCCAACTCTAATTCAGATATTTTATACTTTCTTAGGTTTTAAGTAGTCACACGGTTTTCGTTTTTAAGTTCTGAGGTTTTGATATAGTTTTGTCAAGACTTTTGTTTATATAAACAATTAGAAGTTACAGATTTATTTACACTCCCCCACTGTGCGCCGGTGAAAAATAGTTCGCAACATAAATCGCAGCGATTTTTTTTTATTTCATTGAGGGCAACTTGCCTTTAAGCTCCCAATAGTAAAAGTTAACTTTAAGGGTACCTTTTTCTATTGCTTAAAGTTAACTTTTACTATTGGGAACTGAGTGTTATTTCATGTCGCCAAAATGGGGAGGTCTATTGCGATTGTATTGTAACGTCCACAAATATTCCTCTAAAATCCAAAGTATATCAATTTATTTAACCCTTGTCATTCATGGTGAAAATGTATTTAAAAAAAACTCGTTTAAAAAAATATTTTTCCCGATTTTGACACATTTTATGTTCGATTTACTATGGCGTCCATTATGTTTATATTACTGACTTAGAGTAGTCCTGAAGACTTTTAAAAAAATAATCACTTGTGAAATATTCGACAAGACACAATTCCCATCAAGGATAAATTCTTTTTTTGAAGTCTCGCCTATAAAACTAATTAGTTTTATATGGTCCTATAATGAACTAAATTCATTTGTCGTTTAAAAAATATTAAAAAACAATAATTATTTAGAAATTTGTTTATTTTACATATTGTATAGTTTTATCTTAAAATTATTTTAAAATTGTCAAATATAATAATAAATATAAAAGCGAATTTTTCAAAAATCGCTCGTCTCGATTATAAATTAATTTCCAGTTTATTTCCTTAACATTTTTTATGTCCTACATGAAAAATAACCAGGACTTTGAATGCCTTCCATAGGCGTAGCTTGAACATTACCAATCGGTTGATGATGTCCATACTGCTGAGGCAAGAATTGTTTTTGCTGTTGCTTTTTTGGAAATTTCGCCTTTTGTTGTTTTTGATAATTTTCCATATATTTTTTGTGGTTCTCAGTTGCAATTTCGCGTTCCAAATTCTTTTTGTAGATTGTTTGCTGACTGATAATTTCCAAGTCAGCTGGTGATAATTTATGAACAGTTCTCATGGTTTTTGATATGAGTTCATGTGTCAACTGATATTTGGCTTTAGCCTTGCGCAGTTTGGTAGATTTAGGTCTTCTCATCTCTTCAAGTTGTAAATACAGGATATAGGAAAGTCCTGGCCCTTGTTGTTTCCGATGTTGTTGGTGCACTTTATTTGTTGTAGCTGCTATAGATTTTGTTGCAGAACTAGTTGTGGTAATGTTGCTAGTGGCCGATAATGTTGCTGAACTTTTTTGAGTGACCGTAGTTATGGGAGTTATTTCAGTAATTCCCAGAGGCTGCTGCATATTGTTCATTGTGGCTGCTCCAGATTTTGGTGTAGATATAGTGGGGATAATGTTGCTATTGGCAGATAAAGATGTTGTTTTTGAAGGTGCTATTTGTTGAGTAATACGCTGAAGTTGCTGTAGCTGTTGAAACACATTTTTCGTTGTGATTGCTGTAGATTTAGACGCAGAACTAGCGGTTATCAATTTGTTATTGGCAGATGGAGTTGTTGGTTTTGAAGATGCCATGAATATCGGCATTTGTTGCGTAATTCGCTGAAGCTGCTGTAGTTGTTGAAGCACATTATTTGTTGTGGCTGGCTCATATTTTGATGCACAACTAGTGGTGATAATGTTGTTAGTGGCCGATAACGATGTTGGTGATACAATTTTAGGAGATGCCATTATAGGAATAATTACGTATATTCTGGTGACAAAGTCTTTTTAGATTAAAATAGTTAAGATTTATTTTTATTCTTTGTTTGTGAGGATGTGTTTACATACAAGTTTGGAGTTGTACTGATGCTGTTTGACAAATGGTTAGGACTTTTATATATTTTAATCAGGTACCTGTAACACTGGAATTGTATCTGCAGGTATTTTACAACCCTTTTTAAAAAGGGTTAATTCCCAATCGTATTACCTGTAACGAAATAGCGGGCCATACAGTACACGTGTGCCAATTTCTTTAATCCGTTTTTCTCAAAACAAACAAGTGGATTAAACTAACTTCTTGTGTTCAATTATCGTGTTAATTTAAGCATTGTTTTGTAGCAATAACTTTTGTGTAACAATTTCTTTAAATCTTATTGATTTTAATTCAAACTATTCAGCAATAAAATAAATATTTGTTTTCTAAGGTGATCAACTTCTGGTACCTGCACACTTGTCTCTTTCTTACTTCGGATTATGTGTGACTTCAATTACATTAGAAATCAATTATGCTCTGATCGTGTATAACTCAGAAGTAGTTTTGGTCAATTCCACCTAGAACTAATGCTGATTTTACATTAATTTTAACAATTTTAAATAAATAAATGAAAACAAAATTAATCTAAAAAGGATTTAGCAAACATAAATTTATTTCAACTTTTGGTTTTACAAGAATTGTATTAATTTTTTATTCGATGAGTTTATAGTTTCAAATCACTAGGTATCACAATATGCCTTAATAAAAACTTCATCTTGTTGAATAAATCTAATAAAACACATATTTTAATTTAATTTAATTTTGATTTACTTACTACTTATAGTTGTTTTATTGGAAATTTATCATCTTAAATATCAGCTACAGCAATGATGCGATTATAATTTTGACACGCAGTGGATTTTGGTAATTTAATTTGGCTCAGTAATCCGAAAGTATATGTAAATTTGTCTTAGAAATATATGCTAGAGTATACTTGTTATTATATATCAATGATAGATATAACTCATACGTTTTGTATGGGGAATGACATGTAGTTAGCATAAAAATGCTAATATCTAACTCGTTTGTTGGAATTTCTGTTTTGTTTGTTTGTTGAAAAAAGTGGTTGTATATGTATGATAAAAATGTTTTTTATTGAGTTTTTGCAAAGTTACAAATTTTTAAAATTAAAATTAATTTTCAATGAAATTTTACAGTTATATAGATTTTTGTATTAAAAATGGAAAAATAAAAACAAATTTTTAAATTTGTAATCAGGAATCCCGTAATTCCCAAAAAAGTGTTGAGCGGGGTTATCGTAACCCTTTTAAAAAAAATTAAGTTTTAAATTTTTCCGTTTCAATTCAAATAAAAATTAACAGGCCTGTCTGTCACAGAATTAAATTCCGATCGAAAGCGGAATTAATTCCGTTTTATCTTCTTCAGAAAAAGTAAAACGAAAATTTCTTTCGGAATGAAATAACTTTCAGTTTTCAAAGTGGAATTGATATTTCTTTGTAATTATTTGTTTTTCTTTAGCAAAAACTTCACATTTTCTTTAATATAAAAAACGCTGTTCAAATTAAAATCAGAAATACAGAATAATTAAATATTTTTGGAATTAATAAATTACACGGAATCTGAAGAACCTAAAACGAAATCGATCGGAATTGTAACTACGGAATTGAAACCATTCCGAAGAAAATGTGTGACAGGCCTGTAAAATTACATATTTTTTCGAACATCCAAGAATCATGTTTAGTGAGTATAACAACTGACATATTTAATTTACATGTATTTGAAACTTTGTTTTGTATTTACATGTATAGACGAAACTTTTTTTGAAACGAGTCTTTTATCAAAACTTAACGAAACTATTAAAAGTAAAAGGACTCCAATGGTATACATAGGATTTTATATGCTTAGAAAAAACTAAAAAAGAAATGACATATTGGATATTCTTTATCATGCTTTCTATTTCTTCAATATCTACAATCAGCGAGAGAGTTTTTTCCAAGTCAAGTTTTATTAAATCTAAAGAAAAAATCGTTTAAAAGGAAAACATTTAAATTATATTCTTTTTTAATAGACTATATCAGAAGATATCAAGAACATCCTAAAACAACACACATGTGTATACAAAAAGGATCTCAAATACCATATTTGCTATTATTTTTTGGTTGAATTGTTATGTTTTGTTTGTTTTTTATGTTTTTGTACACAAAATAGAAATTTAAAATTAAAATAGAAATTATTCGGTTAATCGAATAAATTTAAATTAACCGATTATTAACCGAATAAATCTAAACCCCGATTAATTATTTGCTCGATTAACCGGTTAAACCAGAAACCCGATTAATTGAATACACTAATAAAAACATACTTTTTAATGTTGTTTTTAACAAAACATACTTTTTTCTTTAGTTTGATATCGATAATAATTTTTTTTGTTTGACATATGGAAAAAAAATCGGAGAAAAACGGGAATATTTGGACTCGCGGTTATCAAAAATGTAGAGTAGGGTGGGTAAAAATGTATACTTTTCAATTATATCATTATATATCATCATGGCATGGCAACTTTGTAAATGGGCTTTATCTTCCAAACAGATGATCCTATCCTAACCAAACTTGGAACAAGTTTTTGCTAGGATATCACAAAATTTCAAATAGATCCGATTATCCAATTTAGAGGTACAGCGTTTTGAAAATGCAAAACATACTCAGGTATGTTGCCGTTGACTAGGGGTTAAAAACAAATGTAACTGAGAAAAGAGCATTCGAGCTCGAGCCATATTTAAATATTTGCTAAAATATGGCTCGAGTTGATTGGTATATTTTTTACAAATGATTGAAATTACCCATAAAATAAGTTGTATCGTAAAGTTAAGATGTCAAGCAATAATTATTTGCAGAAATTATAGTTATTATGTCAACAGACGTATTCGAAAATGGCAACAGAACACTATACTTTCGACTTTAAAGATTTGGGGAGTTAAAATTATACCATATTCAAGGGCATAATTTTAATATTTATAATTATTTTTTTAGACTTGTTATACCTTGTTGGAAAGGATATCTTGTCCAGATTCTATCTTTGTAATAAGTTTTGTATATATTGTTAGCAGATTTGAAATTTATTCATTTAAAATGTATAATGTTTTTTGGCTTCACTACGCAAATTTGACTAGAATTTTAACTATTGGCGCCATTTGCCGCCGATCTAGTTTTAACACAGAATTAAAGCTTAACTTATTATCTAAAAGATATATCAAAATAAGCTGCCTCTTGGTGCCTGTAACCAAATGGCATGCAAAAATGTTGAGCAACTCAGAAATTTAAGAAAAAAAAATTATCAACTTTTTTTGATTTTAATTGCTTTTCATAGTTTATAAAAAGTTATAACTACCCAGCAGTTTGAAAAGTGCCAATTGGAAACCTTGCACTAGCTATATTACTACTTGTAGAACTAACTAGTTCGATGTGGCTGATAAAGTGGTAGTTAAATGGTTATCATTTGCACTACATTTCACCAGCATATTCAATTATAAACAATAGTCAGATATTTGTCTTTAGTTTTTGAAAATAAATTCAAGAAAAATAAAATCTTCTAAAATATACCACTTCAATGGCCACGTGTAATGCTGAATGTGGCCGTTTGTGTTTTCATTCTCAGTGATGATGTAGAAAATGCAAAAATAGAGAGTAGACTCACATGTTATTCTTAATAACAATTAGAGAGCAGTACAAATAAGAGCTCAGTGGTTTAGTGGTTAGAGCATTTGATTAGAAAACAAGAGGTTATGTGTTCAACCCCGCTCTCAGAAAAATTTATTTTTTCTTTTTTCTCAAATGCTGGAGTATTTTCACTATTGAATTTAATAGTGAAGTGTTATGCAGAGTGTGTCAATCGGCCACTTGCAATGACATCCCCGTGTTAAATTCACCAGTCAATAACGTTGCGAGTGGGTTGAAAATTCACTAGTAGTAGTTCTTAGTGGCCAACGAATTCGACGTAGCGGAGCTAGTGCAATGAACTGCAGGGTATATTATTGTTGGTCTGACAAAAACTTCTATTGAGTATATCCATTTTTGTTATTAACGTTTTGAAAATATAAGTTAATGAATGTTATGAAGAATTAACTTATTCATAGACCAATATATACCTAATCTATTTGAGATATCTTAAGGATATTTTACACGATCAAAGCACAGTTGATTTCTAATTGACTTGAAATCATACATAATCCGAAATAAAAAAGAGAGACATGTGTGCGGGTCTCAGAAGTTGATCACCTTGGAAATCAAATTCGATACATTTATGAAATTTCTTATTGCCATTGGCATCATGATGAGTTAAAATCAACAACATTTAAAGAAATTGTTACACAAAAGTATTCGCATGCAAAACAATGCTTAAATTAACAGGATAATTGAACACAAGAAAATAGTTTAATCCAGTTGTTTGTTTTAAAAAAAAACGGATTAAAGAAATATGGCACACGTGTTTTCTATGACCCGCCATTTCGTTACAGGTAATACGATTAAGAATTAACCCTTTTTAAAAAGGGTTATAAAATACCTAAGAATCGCAGATACAATTCCAGTGTTACAGGTACCTGATTAAAATATATAAAAGTCCTAACCATTTGTCAAACAGCATCAGTACAACTCCAATATTGTATGCAAACACATCCTCAACTACAAACAAAGAATAAACATAAATATTAACTATTTTAAACTGAATAATACAAATTATTTCAATAACAATGGCATCTCCTAAAATTTCAACATCGTTATCGGCATCTAACAACATTATCAACACTAGTTCTGCAAGAAAATCTGTGCCAGTCACAACAAACAATGTGCTTCAACAACTAAAGGATCTTCAGCGAATTACTCAACAAATGCCGATATTTGTGGCATCTTCAAAACCAACACCTCCATCGATCAATAACAAAATGATGACCGGTAGTTCTCCACCAAAATCTGCAGCAGACACAACGAACAATGTTCTTCAACAGCTACAGCAACTTCAGCGTATTACTCAACAAATAGCCCCTCCAAAAACAAAATCATTATCTGCCAATAGCAACATTATTCCCACTATATCTGCACCAAATTCTAGAGCATCCAAAACGAACAATATGCAGCAGATTAAGCAAATAATTCCCATAACCATGGAAATTCAAAAAGGTTCACCAGCAACATCATTATCGGCCAATAGCAATATTATCAACACTAATTCTGCAACAAATAAAGTGCATCAGCAAACACAGCAGCCTCGGAAACAACAAGGTTCAGGACTTTGCTATATCCTATATTTACAACTTGAAGAGATTAGAAGACCTAAATCTACCAAACTGAGCAAGGCTAATGCCAAATATCATTTGACACATGAACTCATCACAAAAACCATGAGATCTGTTCATAAACTAACCCCAGATGACTTGGAAATTATTAGTCAGCAAACAATCTACAAATCGACTTTGCAACGCGAAATTGCAAATGAAAAACACAAACAACTTATGGTAAATTATCAAAAACAACTAAAAGCTAATTTACCCAAAAAGCAACAGAAAAAACAATTCTTGCCTCAGCAGTATGGACAACATCACCCAAGTGGAATCGTTCGTTCTACATCTATGGAAAGTATTCCCAGTTCTGGCTATTTTTCTATTAAGATTTGAGGAAAAGAAGAAATCCATTGGAAAATGAATTAGTTTATGCTTGAGACAAGAGATTTTTGAAAAATAGCTTTTAATAATATATTTAAATAATTCTATAATAATTTTAAGATGTATAGTCAATATGTAAATAAATTAAATACTTAATTGATACTTAATAAATTTAATAATATATTCAACTAATTATCGGTTTTTAATTGTTATTAATAAAAGAAATAAATTAAAATAGATCGTTAAATTTACCATACTAATATTGATATCATAAGGATTAGTATCGTACCAAATTCGACAATTCATCCAGACGTAGGACTTTGATGAAAAGTAGGGTCAGAAAAGAAAACGCATTTTGATAAAACTGAATAAATAACATTCAATTCGACAGATGTAGCTTCAACAATCATAAGTCTCTATTGGAAAATTCTTTTTTACACATTTTGATATATAAAATCAATAATATTTCCTAGTTTTAAATTAAGGAAATTGTCTATTGTCTTAAGCTAAATTTTGTCGAATCCAACAATTAAATTCATCTTGTTCTGTATTTCGTAGAATATCATTTCGATATCTAAATTTTTTCAAAGCATTTTTTGTGTGACCCATATCTTACTCAAATATGTTTTATATGCATAGAGATTTTTATATATTAGATTTATAGAAAATACGTGTATTACTTTAGGGAAAATAATCAAAAATGTCTTAAAATGTTTAATTTGTTTATACATATTTATATAAACTAGGACCGCCGAAATTTGACCACTTTGAAACTCTTTTTACCACTTTTATGGAAAGAATTTAAAAAAAATTATGTTCTGCAAATCTAGAGAAAATAACCTATAAAACCATATATGTTTCATCAATATTGGTGGACAATAACATACTTAAAAGTGTACCACAAAAAAACGTGTGGCCTATTTATATATAAGACTAGGATCGCCTGGTGGTCAAAATTCGACCACTAATAACGAAATTATACTGTTACTTTTGTTTATACGCAAAAATATTTTTCACGTTTGTGTACAAATGCACGTGTATGTATTTAGATGTGCATATACATGTTGTTGTTGTTATTTTTCAAGCTAATTTAAAATGCTTTTAACCACTTTTATGGAAAGAATTTTTTAAAAAATTTATATTGTGCACATCTAGAGAAAATAACCTTTTAAACCATATAAGTTTCATCAAAATTGGTGGACAATAACATACTTAAAAGTGTACCACAAAAAAACGTGTGGCCTATTTATATATAAGAAGATATGTATAAACAATATAATATACATCATACGTATGAGTTATATTTATTATTGATATACATATAATAACAAGTATACTAGAGTGTACCACCTACAAGCAAAAAAAAGTTCGCCGTACACACCCTAATATGAAGTATATTTTTTTTGCCGAATGTAGGGGTTGCCTTTTTGCATTCTTCGTTATATCTTTGGCATTTACAGTCGGATATTAAAGTATGATACATCAATATTTATGTCTCGAGAACACAAATATTTTGCTGTAAGGTTAGCAAAGGTTTAATGATTTCTTCCGAGCGTTAATTTTCTGAAATTACGGTGGTATGTTAGAGTAGTAGGAACAGATATCTAGTGGATAAATCTTAGAAATGTAAACTTAAGGTCAATGGACCTTAAAGTATGACATATCAATGTTTTTGTCTCGAGAATACAAAAACATTGATATATCATACTTTAAGATCCGAACGTAAATGACAAAGATATAACGAAAAATGTAAAAAGGCGTAACTGCCTTGCAGAAATACTTCATATTAGGGGGTGTAAGGCGAACTTTTTTTTAAGGTACGGTCTAAACTATACTCTAGTATATATAAGACAAATTTTCATATACTGTCGGATTAATGAACCATATTGAACAGAATATGGTACGAATATCAGCAGTACCAAAATACACTGCGTGTCTCATCTATAAACGCACCATTGCACAGTGGTTTAGAAACGTTTTATTGGGATTAGAGATGCCAAACGGGGAATCCCGTTCCCGAAAATCCCGGGGTTTACGGGATTTCCTGAATCCCGAAGCTCGGACTCATGCAAGTATTTTATGCTTTTTAGTGTCTAATTAAAATTAATTGGTAAAAAAAAATTTTCTTTAAATTATAAAGACATAATAAGGTCGGGAAAAATCAGTCCCGATTATCATCTCTAATCGGAATCTATTGCAGATATTGTTTCGAAATTTCACATGGTTGGAGCCGAGTTGATTTATGTTTGTTCAGCGTTGCCTCTCAAAATTGGTCACGTCGGTTTTCAAATTGTTTAAACAAATCCGCAGAATTTCATTTATGATCCGAATGAGCTGTAATATAAAATACAAATAGTTCTTGCTTACAAGATAAGAGATATTTAGGTTTATTGGTTTATTTTTTTTAATTTTGTTCGATTTTTTGGCGGGCCTACGGAGAGTCAAAATTTATTTTTAAAATATCAGCTTATTTCTGACAAAATTCTAGAAATTTACATTTAGAATTTTCTATTTGTACACTATTTCAGAAATTGCCATTGGTATTGCTGCTAGAATTTTCTGAAATACAATTAGAAAATTCTAAAAAGCATTGGATTTGATTATTTCTTTCTGAAATAATTCAATCCAATTTTATTTTCATTTATTTATTACAAAGTCTCCTAAATGTTTTCAGTAATTATTTGATCCGTAAAACAACAAGTTATTCTTTAACATTAATATATATTGACTAAAATTACTCATGAGTATATCCATTTTTGTTATTGGTTCTCAATTGTTTTAGTTTTTTTTTTTTTAAATATATTAATGAATGTTATGACAAGCTTACCATCATAGAGCAACACATCAGACCTAACTCATTTTAGATATCTTAATGAAATTTCACAAGATCATTGCTTTGAAATCATACATAATTCGAAGTAAGAAAGACACAAGTGGGCGGGTCCCAGAAGTTGATCACATTGGAAAACAAATTCAACTTTCTTCTTGATGAAATGTCTTATTAACCTTGGTATGTTGCTAAATATTTTGAACTAAAATCAATAACATTTAAAGAAATTGTTACACGAAAGTATTTGCATACAAAACAATGCTTAAATTAACATGATAATTGAACACAAGAAATTAGTTTAATCCACTTGTTTGTTTTGACAAAAACGGATTAAAGAAAGATGGCCACGTGTATTGTATGGCCCGCTATTTTGTTACAGGTAATACGACTAAGAATTAATCCTTTTTAAAAAGGGTTGTAAAATAACTGAGAATCGCAGGTACAATTCCAGTGTTACAGGTACCTGATTAAAATATATAAAAGTCCTAACCATTTGTCAAACAGCATCAGTACAACTCCAACATTGTATGCAAACACATCCTCAACTACAAACAAAGAATAAACATAAATATTAACTTTTTTTAGTTTTTAAGATTCCAATCTTACGGGCTATTTATGGTCAATCATTTGTTACCAAATGTGTAAATAAAAATCAAAGTATTTTTATTATTATTTACCCAACGTTTCGTTTGTTTGTTTCAAACTTCTAGCGACGAATTTAATAAGGAAAGTATTACAGATAAGTGATGTTGAATACAGGAAAACCAATATTAATGGAATAGGAAAAATACTTACAGAGAATAGTTACCCAACATATATGACGAACAATTTAATCAACAAAGTACTAAAATATGAGAAACAGCAGAAAAATCCGGACACTGAGGAGGAAAAAGTTTTTTACAGTGTACCATTTATTCCCAAATCAAATATGACACTGAGGCATCTATTTACAAACAACAAAAATTGACAAACTTAAGAGTGATAATGTGGTCTATGAGATAAAATGTGACGGTAATGAAAGGGAGAGATGTAACTTGGTTTACATTGGTACGACAAAGAGAATGTTGGGGACGAGAGTTAATGAACACAAAACAGATATTGAAAAAGGAAAAATAACGACGGCATTATCTCTGCACGTAAAGGAGTGCAATCATAAGATGGATTTTGACAATATTAAGATATTGGACAGAGAACAAACGATACACTCTTGAAAGCTTAAGAATACAACAAAAAATACACAATACAATGAACACGAAAGAGGACAAGGATAACACAAAACTGCAATATTCCGCTGCAATATTTAATTATTAAATCAGTTGAAGTTCTGTGATATTAGTATTATACAAACAAACGAAACGTTGGGTAAATAATAATAAAAATGAAAATACTTTGATTTTTATTTACACATTTGGTAACAAATGATTGACCATAAATAGCCCGTAAGATTGGAATCTTAAAAACTAAAATTGTCAACATCATTGGTCATAAATAGAAAACTAAATAAATATTAACCATTTTAAACTGAATATTACAAATTATTGCAATAATAATGGCATCTCCTAAAATTTCAACATCGTTATCGGCATCTAACAACATTATCAACACTAGTTCTGCAAGAAATTCTATTCCAGTCACAACAAACAATGTGCTTCAACAACTAAAGGATCTTCAGCGAATTACTCAACAAATGCCGATATTCGTGGCATCTTCAAAATCAACACCTCCATCGATCAATAACAAAATGATGACCGGTAGTTCTCCACCAAAATCTGCAGCAGACACAACGAACAATGTTCTTCAACAGCTACCGCAACTTCAGCGTATTACTCAACAAATAGCCCCTCCAAAAACAAAATCATTATCTGCCAATAGCAACATTCTTCCCACTATATCTGCACCAAAATCTGGAGCAGCCACAATGAACAATATGCAGCAGATTAAGCAAATAATTCCCATAACCATGGCAATTCAAAAAGGTTCACCAGCAACATCATTATCGGCCAATAGCAATATTATCAACACTAATTCTGCAACAAATTCTGAAGCAGCGACAACAAATAAAGTGCATCAGCATACACAGCAGCCTCGGAAACAACAAGGTTCAGGACTTTGCTATATCCTATATTTACAACTTGAAGAGATGAGAAGACCTAAATCTACCAAACTGAGCAAGGCTAACGCCAAATATCATTTGACACATGAACTCATCACAAAAACCATGAGAACTGTTCATAAACTAACCGCAGATGACTTGGAAATTATTAGTCAGCAAACAATCTACAAATCGACTTTGCAACGCGAAATTGCAAATGAGAAACATAAACAACTTATGGTAAATTATCAAAAACAACTAAAAGCTAATTTACCCAAAAAGCAACAGAAAAAACAATTCTTGCCTCAGCAGTATGGACAAACTCAACCAAGTGGCATCGTTCGTTCTGCACCTATTCCCAGTTCTGGCTATTTTTCATGTAGGTCATAAAATGCTAAGGAAACAAACTGGAAATTAATTTATAATCT
Organism: Calliphora vicina; assembly: GCF_958450345.1. Lineage (NCBI taxonomy): Eukaryota > Metazoa > Arthropoda > Insecta > Diptera > Calliphoridae > Calliphora > Calliphora vicina. Next base: position 28,174,769 of record NC_088782.1, on the reverse strand, counting down.
TATTATTATTAAATTTAACAATTGTATATACATACATATGTACATAAATCTAAAATACTTTTAAGAAAAAACTATTCAATATGCAAAATAAAAATTTTGTAAATACTTAATAAATTTAATAATATTTCAAATTAATTATTGTTTTTTAATATTTGTTAAAGATGACAAATAAACAACAAATTTAGTTAATTCACAATAGAACCATCCAAAAGTGATTAGTTTTATAAGCAAAAAATGCAAAAAACTAAATTTATCCTAGATGGGAATTGTGTCTTATTGACAATTTCACAAGTGATTATTTTTTGTAGATTTTATATAGGAAGATATATGATATATCAGTACTTTTTCTGCAACTTCCCAACAATAGCTCTGCTTAGCTAGTAAGCCAGGAAGTAATATTAGATCTAAGAGATAACAATGTAACAATGTAAAATAAACCTAAACTGAATTGCTTCGACCACTAACGTCTCATTATTCAGTCAAACGCACTAGAAAGCTGTGCTAAATGCAAAACTTTATTACTTTAAAATTGAAATTTAGAGGATTCCAAATGAAATTGAGAATTACCATTTTAAATTGAGAAAATTCCAATTGAAATTTAGAAAAATCTAAATAAAATTATGAAAATGAAATTGAGAAAATTTTATTTTACTCTACATACATATGACCAGGGCACACTTAGATAGGTGACTGCGATGAAACAGCTGACTATTTTTATACCCTTCACCTTCGTGAGAAGGGTATATATAAGTTTGTCATTCCGTTTGTAATTTCTACATTTTTCATTTCCGACCCTATAAAGTATATATATTCTGGATCCTTATAGATAGCGGAGTCGATTAAGCCATGTACGTCTGTCTGTCTGTTGAAATCAATTTTCTGAAGTCCCCAGATATCCAAATCTTCAATAATTCTGTCAGACATGCTTTCGAGAATTTTGCTATTTACAATCAGCAAAATCGGTCCACAAATGGCTGAGATATGAGGAAAAAACCAAGACAACCTCGATTTTTGACCTATATCTGGATTACTAAGACATCAATATAGACAATATGGATATCTAATGATAGATATTTCAAAGACATTTGCAACGACGTATATAAGACCATAGTAAGATGGACCTACAATGGGTCAAAATCGGAAAAAAAATTTTTAAACCGAATTTTTTTCACAAAAAAAAATTTAAAGAACCATAAAAAAATTTTAAAATTTAAAAAAAATAATTTTAAAATTTAAAATAACAATCGAAAAATTTGTTTTTACAAAAAATTACAAAAACATCTGGAAAAAAAATTAAATTTTGTTTACCTAAAAATATTTAAAATTTTGAAGTATAATTTGTTGAAGGGTATATAAGATTCGGCACAGCCGAATATAGCACTCTTACATGTTTTTATTCAGTTTGAACTGTCAATTCACTTTTGGTTGTTGTGGCGAAAAAATACAACAAACCCAAAATCAAAAACAAAAACAGTCAACTTTGACAGATCACCTACCTTTTAACAAAAACGAAGTACCTGTTGTTTTAAAATTGCATATGACCAAAAGGCTTCTTGTAGTGGAATGATGTATAGCTCTACTGCAATCTCCAGTAGTTATACAGGACTTGGAATCGTTTATTAATTCTTCAAAATATAAAATCATCTGTACATTGGTATATTCATCCTTGACTTCACAGTACTTCTGATTTTGGACCAAATTATTTAATAGGGTTAAGCATTGATGAAGAGGGACTGAATCGTAGAAGTGTTGCTAGAGAGTTGTCGAAAATTTAACTTACACAGAAAGAATTAAATTTCTGATTCAATCAAGAAATTCACCCAATCAGACAAAATACTGTTTGAATTAGGACCTATCACCATAGCTGCCAGATTTGACGATTTTTGGTTTCAAAAATAGCAATTTGACGATTTCTTTCTCGAAAATTATGATTTTCTGCATTATGAAAATATGGTAATATTTTATGAAATAGTTAAAGAATTTTCTCATTTTGTAGGTGAATATTTAGATTTTGAATTTTGTCAATTAAAATTTTTAGATTCTAATCAATTTTTGTAAATAAATTACTGAAATAAAACGGAAAAATTCTAAAACAACTTTATCTATTTTGACACAATTTATTCAGAATATTCACCATTCAATTGAAGGCGTCAAGCTCGATTTATGCTTTAATCTCAGGCATTATTACCTTCCGAATGGACCACCTACAGCTTGGTGCTATATTTTAATGAAATTATCTTTAAAATGTAATGTCAGAGATTGTTCTTTCGGGTCATAATAAAGATTTAGACATTAAATTCTATTTTATGTGTTTTATTTAAAAAAAAACTTCTCAATGAAACCTTATGTTATAATTAATTGAGCTCTACTTTTTCATTTTAGTGATCCCTTATTTACAAACTTAAATTTTAAGAAATGTTTTTTGATAAATGTGATGTTTTCGTTCACTTTTTAAATAGAAATTTAAATTTTTTTTGACGATTTTTAAAATTCGAAATAACGATTTTTTTCTTTTTTATCGGGATATTGACGATTTTTTCCCAAATTCATTTGGCAGCCATGCCTATCACAAAATTTGTAAATTCAAACACAAAATTATGCAAAAATGTGATATTGAATAAAAATGTTGTTTGAATTTACACACAATTTCAAACAAATATTTGTTTAAAACAGCCAAAAATTTCACTGATTCTGGTTTTCTGGAATTTCTTAGTTTTACTGATTCAGTGAAAAGTTTGTCTGTTTTAAATAATATTTTTAAACAAAATTGGTATAGTACCAATAAAAAAAATTGTTAAAAATAAAAATGTCAGAAAATAAAAATAAGAAAAAACTACAAATAAAAATAGAAAACTAAATCTGTTTATCAGACAATTCACATATTTTTGTAAGCCTTTGACAAAACCAAAACTAATTGTATATAAAATATTTTTAACCAAATGAGAATTATATCTAGACATCATAAAAACACACATGCAAACGAAATTACCCAATGTGAGACCCCTTTCACACTAGGCAATTTAGTTGCTCAAGTATCTTGCCCAACAACAAAACAGTATGTAAAATTTTCTTCTCTTTAACCCGACATTACCTCTGGCATCTACAAAGAGACTTGCGCAACTAAATTGCCTAGTGCGAAAGGGGTCTGACTAATATGCACATGATAACAACAAAGACGCTTATTTACTTGCTTGTGTTGTTGTTTTATCCCAAGTGTTGTATTAAAATAAAATCAAACAAAAACATTAATAGAATCTATAAAAATATTTATAGAAATAAAATTAGTTTCAGACAGACGATTGTTTGAAAATATTTTAGCAATAATTCTTTCCGTGTAGACGACTGTGGCAAACGGCATTGTCACATACCAGAACGAGTTCAGATAACTGATTGCCCAATTCTTGCCATCTATCAAGAACTCTTTTGACCCATTCGTTTGCACATTCAGCAATGAACAAACCACTGCGATTTTACGTACAATACGTTCTGAGTCTGGATATGTGACCTAACTAAAGCTATTTTTATTTAATTTATTGATTGTTATTTTAATTTAAAATAATTTATATAATGAGGGTATTCATTTAAAAAAAAAAATGGAAAAATACACTTTGATTTTTTTACACTTTTAAACAACAAACACAAGAAAAAAATCTAAAAAAACTTGTATTTATTGGTGAAATTTTGTTCATGTTTTTGTTGTGTAAAAGTGTAAAAAATCAGAGTGTAATTTTCCATTTTTTTGAAATGAATACCCTTAATGTTACACAATTTCATTTGGAATTTTCCCAATTTTATTTAGAATTTTCTCAATTTCATATTGAAATTCTCAATCATAGAATAAACGCATAGAACGGAAGGAGAGAGTAAAAAATTACTCTCTTTTCACACATACGGGTGATACAAAAACAAAAGACATACAATAATTCTCATGAATTAGGTTTTTGACAACAGACTTAGGTTTTTGGCTCTCAGCTACCTATCTAGTTGTTGTCTATGATTTCCATTTTAAATTGAGAAAATTCCAATTAATATTGAGAACATAGAAAACAACCTAATTCATGAGAATTATTGCATATATTTTGTTTTTGTATGACCCGTATGTGTGAAAAGAGAGTAATTTTTTACTGTCTCCTTCCGTTCTATGCGTTTATTCTATGATGGAAATTCTCAATTTCATTTGGAATTTTCTCAATTTCATTTGGAATTTTCTCACTTTCATACTGAAATTCTCAATTTCAATTGGAATTTTTCTCAATTTAAAATGGAAATTCTAAATTTCGTTTGGAATTTTCCCAATTTCAATTTGAAATTCTCAATTTCACTTGTAATTTTCTCAATTTCAATAAAAAATCGTGTAAACTGAGAGTAAACATGATTACTCTCTCCTACAAAATACATTGATTTACACCAGTGTTGCCATTTTGACGCTTTTCGGGTATTTTATGACGCTTTTTTGGTCCCGTTACCCTTTTATTTTTTCCGAATACCCTTTTTTAAAAAAGGGTATTTTTTGACGCTTTTAAAATATTTTGTGGCGCTTTTGGTGCTTTTTGTTAAAACCATGTGATTTTGTAACAAATCAAACTCATAAAAGATCTGAGGGCTAATTACCGCAGTCGAACACGATCGAATACTTATTCGAATGTTCGTTTTTTAATTTTTGATTTTTGTTTATTTGATATCGAATATAGAAAATTATGATTGCGTTCGAAATTTATTTCTATTACGATTGGGACAATTTGCGCAATGAGTATTTCATTAAAATCGTTTTGATGATGATTATTAAAAATATGTATTTGAAAATGAAATTGTTTTTCTATAAAAAGTTATCCTAATTTTGATTTTTAATGAATAATTATTTTATTTTTAGATTTTGTTTACTTTGTTTAATAATAAAATAAACAATTTAATTAAAAATTTAAACCTGCTTTTTATATTTAAAGTTTTTTGTTTTTTATCCATGTTTTGAGTGCCAATTTTATTACACGTTTTTAATGTGTTATTTGCAAAGCGAAAAAATTAATTTTCAAATTTTTTTTATTAAAATTATACTTTTTTCTCTTGGCGCTTTTTACTCTTTTTTTGGTAATTTTTTTACGCGTTTTTACTATACACTTGACGCTTTTCTTCATTTCTAAAATGGCAACACTGATTTACACATGTATGTATTTGATTGTTGCAACTTGCATGACTTAGATTTTTGACAACAGACCTATGTTTTTTGTCTCTCAGTAACTCTTCTATGTATAGAGAAAATATACATAGAGCGGAAACTAAAAAAAAACTCAAACTAAAGAATTACTCAAAAAAATCACACTCGTATGAGTGTTGTTTTTGTTTTCACATAGTTTTTTTACTAATACATTCTCACCACTTACGTTTTTGACAACTAAGTTAGGTCTTTGACAGGAGAGTTTCCGCTCTATGTATATTTTATTCTTCATTTGGAATTTTCTCAATTTCAAATTCTCAATTTGAAATTCTCAATTTGAAGTTTTCAATTTCATATTGAAATTTTCAATTTCATATTGAAATTTTCAATTTCATATTGAAATTTTCAATTTCATATTGAAATTTTCAATTTCATATTGAAATTCTCAATTTCATATTGAAATTCTCAATTTCATATTGGAATTCTCAATTTAAATTGAAATTTTTTCAATATAAAATTTAAATTCTCGATTTCATTTGAAATTTTCTCAATAGTGTATAATTTGTTTGACATTTCGAAATAACTGATTTTAAAATGTTTGTGTTAGTAGACATCTAGAACAAAAGTAATATTTTAATTGATCTTTTGACCCACTTTGTGGACGTAGAATTTCACTGAATTTTGAGCACATATAGAATCGGTTATGTAGATTCCTATTATGCAAAAAATAATGGTGTATATGCTTATACACAATAGTTTTATTGAGGGGACGAAATATTAAAATGTAATAAAATTGTATTATAATTTTATAGATAACTTTTTTAATACTATGTGTGTTTTTGAAGTTATTTGAACAATATATAGGTCTATTCATTTACTTTCTTTAATTTACAAAATTACTCTCTTAAATTCTCAAAAATAGTAAAAAGTAAATGAACGCTTTTCCAGTAACAATTGTTTTATACACACAATTTTCTTATTTTATTCATTTTAAAATGTAAATATACACACATTTTCTTCAATTTTATTGAAAATTATTTTTTCTAAATTTTTTCACCACAAAAATAAAATTGTAAATAAATAAACAATAACACAAAACATATGAAATATATGCTGCTAACTATTACGAGTTCAAAATAGAACTTGTAATTAGGCTTGCCAGTATTGGGGATTTGTCCCAATGATGGTTGTTTTGTAAGGTTTTTGGGGACAGAAAATTTCGTTTGGGGACTGGGGATATTAAAAAATATTTCGGGGATTTAATGGGGATAAATTATTTAAGTTTTTATTATCGGTAATAGCAATAAGCTAACTTTATTTAATGTTCTTTGAGTAGAAAATAGTGATGTTTAATGCGATTGAATGTACGTATCATAACATATGATATGATAAATGCAATCTTTAGATCCAAATCAATATTTCCAAACAATTTTCAAACTTTAGAATTTTATGCGTAAAGTTAAATTGAATTTACAATTAATTATTCTCAAATCGGCTTATGCTACTAAATCTTTGGTTTAAAAATATGCCACTACTAATTTTATACCAGATTTGGAACGATGTGTCCTAACATGCAGTGGAAAAAAATTCAACCAATTGGAATGAATAAAGAAGTGACCACTTAAAATCCGTACCCACTGTGGTAATCATAACAACACCGCCAGTTATCAAAATGGAAAAAGATTTACATACGTTTTTAACAGCAAATCTACCATTATTCTACAATGAATTGCAAGTCATTATGTTTAGTTTTAAGAAGTGTAGACACAATGGAAAAATAAGCTAGAGAAAAAATTGTGCACAAATATATAGAAAATCCGACTTTGTCGGGTTATAAAATAGCCAAAATCTTATTTTCGGCAGATATCAGATCAAAAATTTTACGTCTCTGCAGCTCGAGGTTGTGTGGCCTTTAAACATGAATACGTAAAATTGAACAAAAATATTAATTTTGCAGGCAATCCGCAGCTGCGTTTTGAAGAGCCAAGCTTTTCAGACATGTTTTTAAAGAATTTTCAGAAATATATATAAAAAGAGAGTTTGGAAAAGCGATTGCTGTCATTTATAAGATATCACACATCTGATACAAAGTTTCAGCCATGTCATCATTATTCAATGACAAGTTGTCATTACTCAAATACAACTATGAAGTGGTATAATGAGAATAATATTGATGTTATACCAAAACACATCAATTAAACAAATTGCCTAAATCTTCGTCCAATAGAGATATATTATGCATTTGTTAAACATAAATTGAAAAAGAGTGCAAGTACAGTAAATAACCAGATTTTGATGAAAACAAAGTGGAATAAATATGCTGGAATAACGGTAGAAGTGGGAAGAAAAGTTGTGCAGCTATTAATAGAAGGCATAAGAAGAAAAGCCTGAAAATTTATTCGCAATAAAGACACATAAACCTACAGTTATATTTTTTTAAAGCTTAATAAATTACCTTTAATTTCATGTATAAAATGTTAACATACGATGTTTCATTTAAAAGTTATGCTCGCTTTAATTCGTACGGTTTTTAAGTGGCCACTTCTTTATTTTCAAAATAAACTTTGAACAATTTTTAAGAATTTTGGTTTGAAGGAACCTTTTTTAATATTATAACAACTAATTTGATCGGTTATTGGACAATTAATTTAATATGAAGTTTAATTTTTGTGAAAATTTCTAGAAAAACAGTATTTGGGGATTTTTGGTGGGGGGACAGCGATAAAAAGTACCTGACATCCCTGCTAGTAATAGTTTGCAACGAGAGAACACTGTCTAAAATTTATATGCTCTTGATGTTTTCTCTACTTGCAAGTTTTTTGAGTTAATGAGCGCTTTTCCAGTAACAATTGTTACTAACTAGTAACAACTTTTAGTTATTGAACAGAGCTTATATGAACAAAATTTTACTAATTTTAATACATTATTATAGTTAGGTTTTTTCTGATAGCAGACTTAAATTTTTTGACAGCGTTTCACTTCTTGTTATTCTTAGCTTAAGTTTTATTATGGCTTTGATCTGAAAAGTAACTGAAGGTTACAAGTCGTTAAATATTGGTCCAAATGGACAAATAATGATAGCAATAATCTGTGATAATTATATTTTCATAAACATGAAGTTTTTGACACCTTGACATTATACTAAACACTGCAAAAAATTAACCCAAATTAGTTTAATCCAGTTGTTTTTCAAGAGGAAAAAGGATTAAAAAAAAGTGGATTAACAGTTTTCTTATTTAGTTACTGTGCCTAATGATAGCACATGTGTGTTTTATGGCTTGCAATTCAAATATTTTATGAGGTAGAAACTGCGAACAGCTGCATCACTATTAAAATACCTGGAAACGCTAAAATCTGAAATACCCGCAGCTGCACCCACAAATTGCTTAAGTGTTGCAGGTACCTGTTTGAAATGTATAAAATGTCCTGCTAATTTGTCAAACATCATCAGTACAACTCAAACATTGAAGACGCAAACACATCCTCGAAAAAGAAAAAAACAAATTTTAACTATTTTAAATAAAATAAGTTGTCAGCAAAATATAATAAAATATTTCAACTCGTTTAAACGCCAAATACAGCCGTACCATGAAGCAAATTCTCCTAATAATGGAATCTTATAAAAGTTCTTCAACAACATCTTTATTGACAAACCACAACACGAATACCCCCGAATCTACATCAAAATCAGTAGCTGCCACGAATAATGTACATAAGCGTCAACGTATTACTGTACAAATTCCAATATTCATAGTATCTTCAACCGCTAGCACTGCATCGAAATCTGTACAATCTTCAGAAAATATTGCTCATCATCAACAACTACAGCAGCTTCAGCATATGATCACCCCTAGCACTAAATCGAAATCTGTACCATCTGCAGCAAATATTGCTCATCAACAACTAATGCAACTTCAGCGTATTATACAACCAATACTATCTGCATCTTCAAAGCTAACATCTTTATCCAATAGTTCTGCACCAAAATCTGTAGCAGCCTCATCGAGCAAGGTGAATCAACAAATTCCCATATCCCTGCCATCTTCAATGACAATATCTTTATCGGGTTCCAGCAACATATTCGGCTCTTGTTTTGCACCAACACCTATAGCAGCCAATACGCACAAGGATAAGCCACTGCCAGGATTAGCCTATAGCCTTTATTTGCATCGTACAGAGGTGAGAAGACGTAAATCACCCCTTATAAGCATCGGTCACACCAAACTCCAATTGACCCAGGAACTCACTACAAAAACCATTAAAAATATATATAAATGTCCAGCAGATGATTTGCATATTCTTGGTCAGGTGACAATTTTCCAGCAGAATTTGAAAAAACAAATGGTACGTGAGAAATTCCAACATCTCATGGCACTTTATCTAAAACGATATCAAAAACAACAGCCAATACAACTATCCGTGCCACAGAAGCGTCGACTAATTCAGCCACATGGTAGCAGCAAGAAATTCAGAACTATGCAGACAAGTGACCTTTAAAAAATTACATTGGTTTTAAGTTTATAAGTATAATTAAAATAAATCTAATATAATTTACAGTGACAACTAATCATTAAAAAATAATTAATATTTTCCGAAAAAACTAAAATTTATAATCAATAACAAAAATCATAAAGTCAAATATAGTATGTATTTTTTACTATAATTGGACCTTTAACAGAAATTGTAAAATCAAATACTCATATTCAATATTTGATTGAATTTGAATTTTTTAAACAATGAAATTAATAAAACATTTAACTATCTAAATAAAAACAATTTTGTCTTTTAATTTATTATACAAATTTACATAATATGCGAAACTAACCCTAAGCTCTCTTTTGTTGTGTCTTATTTCTGAATTTATTGTTAAATTTTTCGTTTTGGTATATTCAGGGACCTAAAGTAAAATTTCACGGATAATATTTTTACCCCTTAAATTCCTATTTTAATGGTGTTTTTTGCTCTTGAGGATTAGAGGTTTAACATATTCCACAAAAATGTTCTCCGTAACATTTTACATAAATTTGCTGAACACATTTTATATCTAAATTGTAAGGATCACATGGTTTCTTATGCCAATTAACAATAAAAATGTGCCAGAGTTGAGAAACTTTAAAGCCCCCCACCCTCAAATGAAATTCAGATGTAAACTTTGAAAACGCCGATACAAGTGTCTTTTTTTTGTCTCCTCTTTCAAAATATATTGGTCGGACCTGGTAATTTTTTTTTGTGTTGTACAGTGTAATTGTATATTATAAGCAGTGTTGCCAGGAGCTGGCGAAAAAAGAAGCTATATTGGCTTCAAAAAAAGGCCAGAAAAAGCTAAACCGCTTTAGAAAAAAGCCAAAAAAAGCTAAAATATTATAAATTAAGAATTTTGGTTTATATTTATTTTTAAATAAAAAATTAGAAAATATGTTCATAAAATTCATCTGCTTTACTTAAAGGAAGTACTAAAAAGTTAAATACTAGATTAACCATGTCAGAAAATGGACATTGTTGGTTCTATATTTGTCCATTTGTAGTTTAATATATTCTGCCCCTGAGCCTTAAGCTTCGTAATTTTATTAGCACTTTAATTTTTCACTATCAATATGACATAATAAGGGTACTCATTTAAACGCTTAAGTTTCCCATTTGTGCAAATGGGCAAATTTGCGCGACATGTTTCATGAACCCACCTTTTCAATTTTGTGCAAGTTTATACAGAAAATTTATATTTGTCAAATTGTATAAATTTTAATTTTAAAATGTTGAATGAAAGTTAAATCTTTGGAACAAACGGTGGTATACATAGTTTGGAGGACTTTGTTTATGTTCTAGCTGTTGGTTAATGTTTTCATACACAATGTCATTTAATACAATCATTCTGTTCCAAAGTTACACAATTTTCACATGCACAAAATTTTTATATTTTATTTGATTTTTATTTCTTATAAATAAAAGTAAACAAAAGCAGCTGATTCATCAAATGCACAATAAATTCAAGTTTGCGAGTCTAAATTGTCGCGCAAACTTATCGGAGTTGTGCAAACGAATTTCCATACATTTTTTGACATTTCATTTGCGAGAGTGTAAAAATGCACAGATTGCACAGTTTGCGAGGCTTTTAAGCGTTTACATGAGGACCCTTAATATATTTTTTTTGGTTTTACTACTTTATTATCAACGGGGAAAAAATTGATTTTGCGTATAGTTTTCATATGGTAATCTTTGTCGCAATTGCTCAATTAGTTTAATTTGTCGTATTATTTTTGTCATAATCTTCACTAATTAAAACGTTCTTTATTTTATCTCTCATTCATCAAACTAGTATGAAAAATGTGTCAAAAACATTAAACAATTTTCAATTGGCGACGATAATGGATCAAATTCCTTGAATTTTAAATCAGAAAACAGCAAATGATTTATTTATTTTTTGTACTTTGTGCAATACTGGTTTTAAATAAAGATGGTACGCCAAATTATAATCAGTGTATTAATTACTTAAAAGTTTGGCTTTTTAGAATTGCTGGTTTGACGAAATTAAAACAAAATGGGTTTTAACTCGAAGCATAGATCCACAAGACGTTTAACGGCTATTGATCGCCATCGAGTATCACAAGCCTTCAAGAGTTTGTGGGGCTCTTGTCCATTATATAATGATGAATATAATGTGTAATAACAATTTTGTCTTGAAAGAGAATTTGCTAGACATTTAAGCTTTCAGATATTAAATACTCTATTTCATTTTGAACCACTTGATATTGGCAATTGTTATTTGTTCTTTTAATACTGCACAATTCTTGAGTATGTTGAAAAGCTAAATGAAAATCAGTAATGAATTAAAATGAAAATGGTTCACAAATATAAATTTAGCCTTTTTATTTACTCTTTAGTCTCGAAATTTTTAGCCTTTTTTAATTTCAAAAAAGGCTATTTTGAAATTAAGAAAAGGCTAGAAAAAAGCCACGAAGCTAAAACCAAAATTTCGAGGCTAAAGAGTAAATAAAAAGGCTAAATTTAGCCTCAAAAAGGCTAAACTGGCAATACTGATTATAAGCAAATACTTACTGTATAACACTTCTCAAACGTTATATTCAAAACAGTTCATTTTAAAAGATATTTACAACATATTTCTAGGATATGATAATGTTGCCGCCAAGACTCTTCAGCAGTGGCTCTATTTCAGTTTTTTCGTTGCAAAAATCATAACTTTTCAACCAAATGAGATAATCAAAAAATTTAAAAGGCATTTGATAGATAACACAGTGCAAAAAACACACGATCATGACAGTAATCTACTACCAAAGGGTAGTAAAACCCTATACTCGGTTTGTCCATTTTGATGACCAATTTATGTTTATGGACCCCCAAAATTATGTAAATCAGTGAGCCCTCAAAATTGGTGTCATTAGTTTTTGGCCAACAGACAATTTAGACTTGGTGATACCGCTTAACTTTATATTGCAATAATATAGCTAAGAGTCTGCCAAACAAATTTTGTTAAATTTTTTACCCAAAAAATAGCTTTTTCGTGCACTTTTTTGGAAAATTTTTTTGTCACTTTTTTTAGAATAACTTCCAGGGACTCCTAATTTTTCACTAACAATATTTGGCAAAGTTGTAACTAAGATAAAGCTGAACCACTCTTGTGAACATATCAATGCAGTCTGAACATGTCTAGCCACTCTAAATATCACTTTGTACCTTGAAAATTTTCGTTTTTGTGATTCTAAAAAGTGAAAAAAAATGTTTCCTATATTTTTTCCAAAAAAGTGCACGAAAAAGCTATTTATTGGGAACAAAATTTGTTTGTCGGTATCACCAAGTCTAAATTATCTCTTGGCCAAAAACTGATGACACCATTTTTTGAGGGCCCACTGATTTTCATAATCTTTGGGTGCCCATAAAAAAAATTAGTCACCAAAATCCAAACCGAGTATAAAGTTTTACTACAATTTGGTAGAAGAGTCGAACCTATACTGTCATGATCGTGTGTTTTTCCAAAAGTCTTCATTTGTTGCATAGTGTAATTGATCAACCTATGAAATAAGTGTTTGAAAGTTGATATTTGTGAAATATTTAATTTTATGGCAAAATATTCTAGATAAGATTTATTTTTTTTTGTAAGATATTGCTCACGATCAGTAAAATACGGTATATTTAATGGGTTTTCACGGTTATATGTCATAAATTGCCTAAAAATGCTTGGGTTTAAAAATTGAGTGTCACTTTAGCCTAGGGTTGCCAGCCTGGCTGGACTTGGCTGGATTGTCCAGCTTTTTTGATGCCTGTCCAGTTTCAAGCTAAAATTTCATTTGTCCAGCTAAATAGAAATTTTCGACAATAATATCTATATTATTTATTTCTTAAAATTTACTTAGTACTAAGAAGAAAGGAAAAAATAAATGCCAAAAAGTTTTAGGGTAATACGTGTCATATGGAATTTCTGATAATGACGTCAATGAAGAAGAAGAACGTAAAAGTTAAGGATTATCAGAAGCATTCTTATATTTTATGCAAAATATAATGCAGGAATTTCATACAACTATTTAAGCTCTTGAGAATGACTCTTGTACAGTTTTAGAGTTGCTCGATATAAAGACCGTACTTATAAATAGCCTCAAAAGTAGAAAAAATTAAAAAAATTTTGCTACGAAACTTAACAGCATTTTCTAAAAAAATTTCGCCTAATGAACAAAAAACTTTAAGACTGAAGTAGAAGACTTTTTAAAAACAGCGGTCAGCTATTTAGAAAACAATTTTTTTAAAAAATAGCATTTTTAACTTTAAAAAAAAAAATATTTTCGTGGGTAGATTTACAAAAACTTCCGCAAAACCTTCAATTATCTGAAGAAATAGATAACGATAAACTATACATATATCGATTACTGCAGCCTTCGTGAAGTTTATAAACAAATACCAAGAGATTTGTCAAATGATATGGTCCTATGTTTTTACCAAAGGTGAAAGGAATGAATTCGTGATTTTAAGAAAAGTTGTATGTTTCGTATTTTAAACAAGTAAGAAAGTATGGTCGGTCAAGCCCGACCATATAATACCCTACACCAAGTAAATGAGTAAAAATATTTTGATTTTAAAATATCAATAATTTATATTCGTGAGTGATTTTCGGAAGTGGGCCTTATATGGGAGCTATGACCAATTATGGACCGATCACCATAAAATTAGGTGGTGTGATTTATGTCTATATTAATGTTAAGTATGTTGAATTTTGTGTGTATACCAACATTTTTAAGCGATTTATGCACGTTAAAGTGATTTTCGGAAGCGGGTCTATATGGGAGCTATGACTAATTATGAAGCGAAATTTGTGTAGTTACATAGATAAATTAAACATTTATGACCGATAAAGTCCAATTTCGAGGGGACATTTGTATGGGGGCTAGGTGAAATAATGGACCGATTTTAGCCAGTTTCAATAGGCTTGGTCCTTGAGCCAGCCAGCCAGCCAGCCAGCCAACCAGACGGACGGACGGACGTCGTTTAATCGACTCAGAAAGTGATTCTAAGTCGATCGGTATACTTTAAGGTGGGTGTTAGACTAATATTTTTGGGCGTTACAAACATCTGCACAAACGCATAATACCCTCCCCACTATGGTGGTGTAGGGTATAAATACCAGTAAGCAAAGCTTTTTGTGAAAGAGTTTTTACTATTTTAAACAATCTTTATACTAAAGAAATAAAGCGAATGTCATTCGATATGATTAGAGCTGAAATATTAATACGAACAAATTTAGAGGAAGTTTGGAATTTTCCAAAATCCGTAAGTTCAAAAACGAAATAAAGTGGCAGTGTTTTTAGTATTTAATAATATAAATATGTATATGACGGACTGAACCGAACAAATTTAAGCATAGTTAAAAAAAATTTAAGGAATGAAATGAAAATATTTTATTGTGATTCTAAATTTTTAAATAACTGCTAAAAAAAACACTTTTTGTAAAAACTTGAAAAGCGACCAAGTGGGGGTTGTATATCCCCGTTTTCAAAGATTTTGAAACACCCTCAAAATTTAGAGTTATTTTGAAAAAACTGTTTTACGATAGGTCGTAGTTCTTTAGTACCTCTAACTAGAGTATCCAAAACCGAAAACCGGTCAACCGGTTTTTTCATCTTTGTAAACTCCACCGGTTTCAGTTTTTTAACTTTTCGGTTTTTTGACAAACCGGTTTTTGTATGACGTCTAACCGGTTTTAATGAAATATATTTTCTAAAGCTCATTCAAACATATTTATGAAAAACTTTGATACCATTTTTAAATATATTGATTTATTTTACAGAAAATTGTAGCATTTGACAACATTTCGAAAAAGATATAAAATAATTGCATAAAGAATTCAAAAATGCTAAATTTCCATTAAATAAAAATTTAATATAAACCTCTAACTCACACATTTATAGAACGAAAAAAAAAACAGTTATGGTTATTGAAAGCCAAAGAATTAAGCTTTCATAAAATTTATGCATAAAATGTATTTTCTATGAAAACCTATTTTTTTGTACAATGTTTTTAAGAAAATTGTATATAGAAAAAAACGAAACATTACTTGTTAAATCGGTTTAAATTTGCAAAAGTTTATAAACTTTTTCGAAAAAGTTTTTGACACAATTTGTAATGTACTCAACAAGACCTATAACCCACACCTTGTCGTTTTCCAAGTTTTTTTTCTCACTGTAGCACCATGTAATACAAATATATGTTGATTACACTGGATAAAAATATATTTTAATAAAAATTATTTACACAAAACCAAAATTAACATTTTCTAATTATTTTATTTATGTCCAGTCTTTTTTTTATTTGTCCAGCTTTTTAGATCCCAATGTCCAGCTTTTTGCTAATCTAAATCTGGCAACCCTACTTTACCCCCAAGTGCCATTAAATGTTAATTTACATTTTTGTGATTTTATTATAAATACGAGACTTTATGTTATATTTTTTTTTTAAATTGCTAAATTTAAATCGCAAGTAAGGAAAAACTATAGGAGGTATTTTCATAATTTTTTCATATTTTTATTTCCTATTATATTCTCAATAAACTCTCTGCGAGTTGTTAAGTTTTCCTTAATTAATTTGTCACGTAAAAAAAATAAAGTAGACATTTTGTATATCAAATGATAAGGGATTTTGTCTACTTTTCAAAAATATATATAATTTTTAACAATTAAAAAATTCATGGAATACTTTTTTGAAAAATATGACATATATGCATATTATTGAATTTTTTAAAGATACAAATTTTTCAATTAAACTTAAATTTTTATTTATGAATATTTTGTAATGAAATTTCACAGTTATATACATAGATTTTTCCATTGAAAATAGACAACTAAAAATAAATTTTGAAATTTGTAGTCAGATATCCTGCGATTCCCAAAAATGTGTTGAAAAATCCCAAAAATGGGCTTTTTTAAGTTTTTTGGCTAAAATATCCATGCCAAGGGCGGGGTTATCGGAACCCTTAACAAAACAATTAAAAACATATTTGGCAATCTAAAATGGGTTACTATATTTTTATATCGAGTATGCGATTTGAGAATTTTAGCCCTAAAAATTCAATTTCAAAAAATGGATGGACCTGGTCCACTCGGTATCAAAAATTTTGAAATTTATTTAAAATATTTAGTGTATACATGGCTTTTCAAAAAGTGTAAATATTCCTAGAAATTTTTTAGATAACTTAAAATGAAAAAAAATACCTTTTTCCCAAAAACTAGCGAAAAATCGCATTTTTTAACATTTTTAAATTCAAATGCATATATAACTTTGGAGTCAGTCACGATTTTTAAATAATTCTTTGTTTTCGTTTGCCATATACATCTGTTGTTAGTACAATAAAAGAAAAATGGAGAAAATCGGGAAATATTTGGATCTGCTGTTATCAAAAAACTGGAGTAGGTGTTGAAAATTCAAATGCGAATATCTCCTAAGTTATAAGAGATAATTGCGAATAGATTAACGGTATCCTACGAAGACAAAAACTCATACATGTAAATTGTATTATGTTTTTGAATGTAAATTTAAAAACAGTTTTTAATATTTTAGTTATATTATAAAATTTTATTTATTATTTATTGATAAAAATTATTAAATATTTAGGAAGAAATTGAGAAAATAATTTGGAATCAGTTTAGTTATACACTTTTAAGAAACATTAAGCACATTTATCAATTTTAGATTTTAATTAAACATTTGAAATAGATTGGACAAGAACTTTAACAACTTTTACAATTAACAATTAAGAAACAACTTTTAAAACAACTTGACTTCACAATATCTACTGACTGACTTTTTTAATTTAACGACCGCTCTTTTATAACAACCACTGCTTTCATTGTTCTCATTCGTATCCACCTTATTACACGCATTTCACAACAGGGTAAGAGAAAGGCTGAAGATCAAAGTTAACTCTTTACATACATATACAATAAATATGGATATATTTTAAGTAAACATTAGCTTTTATTTTAACATTTGTCAAAATATGTTAATTTTGTTCCTACATTTCTTGTTCTAGAAGCCTAAAACACTTTAATGGCCTGCGAAATTTTTATTAATTTTAAAATTTTTTTAACAAATTTTTGTCTTTTACATCTCATTAGAATGACACATTTTATTCTTTTAAATTAAATTGCAAAAGTAATTTTTAATGGCAACATTTTTAAAAAACAGAAAAAGAAATTTATTTTTTCCTCTTGTAAATGCATTTCAAAACTTCAGAGGGCACGTCTTAACCAAAAAAATTCACCAAACTGGGGTTGAGACTGGGAAAAAATCAAACTTTTCTTTGTTAAGGGCCACAGTATTCCACGGCAAAAATACATGAATTTCTGTACTTCAGATTTAACCCCGAGTGAATATTTCTTGTTTCCAAACCTGAAGAAATGTAACGCGGAAAGACATTTGACTCCTACGATGAAATCATCTCACAAAAAATACCAATTTTGATGACCTCAATAAATCTTATTTTTTAGAAAGGATAACAAAAAAAAAATTGGAGAAAGTGTTTAGATCTCAAAGAAGACTATGCTTAAAATTAAAATTAGTTTTTATCCAAAAACTTGCGTATCGTATTTGTTAAAACCAAACAAAATTTGTGGAACAGTGGTGTGTACATCATAAAAAATATGTATATTATAAATTAGTAACTTTTTTTCCAAATTTCCCCACTGCGGTCCGATGCCATAAAATTGTTCCTCCATAATGTTAATAATAAATACTTTTAAAAATTTAGTTTTTACCAATAATTTTCAAACATGACACTCAAACTTAGTTTTTTTTTCCAAACCCATGCACATTTGTAAATACTTTTTCTTTTTTTTTCCTTTTTTGTATGAAACAATATATTTGATATAAATAGTGAAAAATTGTTTTAAAATAAACCATTTCCTTTCATTTAGATAGTTTCATCACCATCATCATCAACAACATTTTCAGCATTTTGGTCATGGTTTTGATTTTTTTTCTTTTTTTTTTGTTAGAATTTTTTCTTTTCCCTTTTGTTTCAATCTCATCGAGATAAAGTTACTCATTCGCACTGCAACTTGTGAGTTTGGCCAACTAAAATAAAAAATGTATAGAAATGCATGTGTTTTTGTGCACGAATATTGATCGGAAACATGAAAATGTTTTGACGGAAATGATTTTTATCGAAAGAGGATGTGCTGGGGAGAATGGTGAAAATGCAGTTTGTTAAAAACAAAATTGGCAAAAAAAAAACTTGGAGTGAAAAAAATACAGAAAACAATAAAAAATAATCAAAAAGTTTGAAAACAATATTCGAAAGTTTTTTTTATTGCTTTAAACATGTAACAAACTCATGCAGGCATGTGTGTTATTTTGTCTAGAAGGCCTTGAAAATAATTTCAAGTTTCAAATAATGGACCAAACTATGAAAGCTGATTTTCAATTAAGGGGTAGTAGTATTATTTTCAATGGAGTTCTTGCTAGTTTAAGTGTATTCAAAATTATGTATATTTTTACAAAATTAAAAGAATTTCCCAAAGAATATTTAACTATTTTAAATAAATTTAAGTTTATAATTCTTAATAATATTCAATAAAACATTTTTCAGTTAAGCAAACTTCATTTTTAGTGGGTGACTTACTTTATATGTTTGGCATGATTCCACATTGTTGGTTGTTTGTCTGTCTCACTCTGTCTGTCGTTGCCATGATAAATTAATTACACTTTATTAAATTTTGAAATGACAAATGAATTGTGTAAGTTTTAAACAATTTATTTTTATTATTTCTAGTTTTTATCAATTCATCAAAAATCGAACATTTTATTTTTAAATTTATTTACATTTAAACTTTTAGTTGTGCTTATATTTGTGAAACCTTAATAAATTCAATATCTCATTCCCCGGTTAACATATTTAAATGGTTGAACATTAATTTGTTTTTGAATACAAATGAAAATTCTCTATCAAAACCAACAAAATAAAACCAGAAAAAGAAAATGATTGATAACACAATAAATATAAATTTTTGGTCTAAACCAAAATTCTATTTATTTTATTTTATTAAGCATCTTTTTGTGCAATAAAAATAGCTTTATGTTTGTAAATTAGTTTGAGGTTTATTTAAAAAAAATAATAAAATAAACAGAAATGAAAAGAAAAGAAATAAATGTATAAATGAATAAAAAACCAACGCCATGACCTATATTTCAATCATTTTATAATTTTGCAGCCTTAAAGTAGACTTTAAAAATTAGTTGTTAACTAAACAATGAATGTGAAATACACACGCCACTTTTTACACATTCAAATGAGCAATCGTATGTATGTGTGGTTGAGTGTTATTACCCTGCAGAACCGTTTACAGAAAATGTGAGCAAAATCGTACATTTTATTTGAAATATTAATAGTTTTTATATTTAATTTACCCACAGATGCTAAAATATGAATAAATTGATTTCATGTTTATTTCAAATTTTACATTTTCACATATTTTTTAAAACGAAATTAAAACAGTAACAAGTAAGAGAGCTATATTCGGCTGTGCCGAATCTTATATACCCTTCACCAAATTATACTTCAAAATAAATATTTAAAATATTATAAGGTGAAATTTTTTTTTGCAGTTTTTTTATTTTTTGTTAAAAAAAATTTTCGAATTTTTTTTTAAAATTTTTTTTTTATTTTTTAAAAAAAAAAAATTTTGTTTTTGTGAAAAAAAAAATCGGGTTAAAAAATATTTTTTCGATTTTGACCAATTGTAGGTCCAACTTACTATGGTCTTATAAACGTCGCTGCAAAGGTCTTTGAAATATCTATCATTATATTATTAATGACTTAGTAATCCAGATATAGGTAAAAAATCGAGGTTGTCCTGGTTTTTTCCTCATATCTCAGTCATTTGTGGACCGATTTTGCTGATTTTAAATAGCAAACTTCTCGAAAGCATGTCTGACAGAATTATTGAAGATTTGGATCCCGAAGATATCAGGGGTCTTCAGAAAATTGATTTCAACAGACAGACAGACGGACATGACTTAATCGACTCCGCTATCTATAAGGATCCAGAATATATATACTTTATAGGGTCGGAAATGAAAAATGTAGAAATTACAAACGGAATGACAAACTTATATATACCCTTCTCACGAAGGTGAAGGGTATACTAAATGCTAATTATGGATTAAAACCTAAAATTCTAAAGGGAACCGATTTCAAATTGCCTGAAAATTACCAAACATTTTGTGGGCTATTTTCTAATATTTAATTTCAGATTGTTTCCTACTGGATTTAATTTTTAAAAAGGAAAAATTATTATTTTTTTTTAATTTTAAATTTTCCTTTCAATTTTTTTTTTATTTTTTTGTAAAAAAAAATTTGCCAAAAATTTTCTTTAAATTTATTAGTGAAAATTTTTTTTGTGAACAAAAATTCGGGTTAAAATTTTTTCCAAAGTACTTCTCTAAAATAATCATATAAACATTTAAACGTTCAAAACTGCGACATTCGTTATCGTTTGATGTCCTATTTATTGAGGCTCAATAAAAATCGAAAGGTTAATTTAGGTTTTCGCGAGACTTTACGCAATATATTTGACAAATAGCTATAAAATGAAGAACGCGACTTTTGTATGACTTTGAAGTAAAAAATATAAATATATCTTAAACATTATTTTCTTGTTACCATTATAGTACAAAATTTAAAAACAAATATTTTTTTTTTAAATTTTCATTTCAAAATTTCTTTTAATTTTTTTTAACATTTTTTCAAATTTATTAGTAAGAAAAATTTTATGACAAAAAAAAATTTCTCGTGAAAAAATTTCGTTTAACATATTTTTTACTTGGACTTCTTGAACCCATGATTTTGTGATGTTTAAGATGTTTGAATTTTTCATACTAAAAATTGATTTTTGGTATAAATTTCCAGAACGCGACCGTTTGATGCCCTATTTATTGATACTCAACAAAAATCGAGGGGTTAATTTAGTTTTGTCGCGAGGCTTTATGCAATATATTTCACAAATAGCAATAAAATGAAGAACGCGACTCTCGTATGACTTTTAAGTGAAAAATATAAAGAGATCTTAAACATTAGTTTATTGTTTACATTTTAGTAGCACTATGTTTAGTGCAATGGTTTAGTTTAGTCGTTTTGTTGTTTCCCATAAATTAGCAATAAATATGGTATCAAGAACGCCACAAAAAACAGAAATTATTTTAGACTGTGTCTAGAAAAATTAAAAATGTTGAAATATTTTCATTCGATTTTGTTCACATTATTTTTTGTTATCTAGCGCGTGCAGTATTTTCCAGTTACGTTTGTTATCGGAAACCCTCTCACGTCTACCCTCTAACATCAATTTATGCCTTGCATTTATTAATAATATTTTTTTTACAACTAACAATTAAAAAGCATCGCGCAACTTTTCCTATCCCATTTGCTTCTCTACACATCTAGCCCACAAACAAGAAAAGTTGGTGTGGTTTATCGCATGAATAGTTCCCAATGTAAATAATCGTAGTTTCTTACTTTTATAACTAAGACCACTAGCAATACACTATCAGGCTTCTTTACTTTGTAATTCTTTCTCAAACTTATCTTTTTATTTAGCATAATTTTTGTTTCTATCGTGTTTTTAGCAATTTATATATAGCTTTTCACGGCATTGAATTTATTGAAATATCCTTTATAATTAAGTGGAGCTCCTATAATTTCTTTTACCGCATTGTTACTACCCTCTTTTCCCTTCCTTCTTGCGGCACACTTTTAAGCTATCAAAATATGCATGTTAAAATAATAAAAATAGTTGCTTTTGAAAATAAATACAATTATGCTAGCGAACGCGACACACATTGAATCTCAAAATGAAATGATTATTTAGTATATAGAGTATATTTTTAGTTAAAATAATTAAATTTTGATTAGAAATAACATGTTCATGATTTTATAGTTGACTAACTGACCCGGTGCGCTTCGCCACCCCAATTAGAAGATTGAAATAGTACTATTAAATCTCCCTTTATGAATCTGATTGTAAATGTCTAATTTCATATTTCTGGGTCCATTATTATAGATACATATCAGCTAGGAGAAAAGTACCAATTTCCCTTTTCTTCCTTGAACTTTAAAAATATTCCATTTTGCCAAAATTGTTTATGCTACAGACATGTCTCAAAATATTAAAATCTGTGTTAATGTGGCCAAGAAAAGATATGTTTTAAAAAAAGTACCAAACTGTTTACCCGGATTTGGCCCAATATACACCTTGGCACTCGAGTTCCAAATAACACCCTGTTAGTTAATTTTTGTACGAATCCAGGAACCAATGTTAAAAAATTATCAACATTGGCTTAATAATTTCAATAAAATGTATTTTCCCGATTTTATCCCCTTTTTGGTACCTTTTTTATCCCCATTGCTTTGGTAAAATTTAATTCAAATAAATTTCTGTATCGTGGTGGGAGTTCATAATAAAATATTCGTATGTCTATGTCAAATTATAGAAAAACATATTTTATGAAAAAGTACCAAAAATAAACACAAATTTTATCGAATTTCCAAAAAGTACCAAACTTATATTTTTTATTTTTTGTTAGTTAAAGAATACGATTTAAAATTTGTTTCTATGTTTATTGGTTTAAAAGATACATAGGGTGCAAAAAAAGTACCAAAATATAGTTTTTACCCGTTTTCTCCCCTAAAAGTTTCGAATTTCGAAAAAGTACGAAACACCTGTCAGCTTATTTTTTAAATGGAGTAACATGCTATTTTAAGTTTTTTGTATCTTTATTAGTTTTGAAGATATAAGGTTACCGAATTTACCCGTTTTTACCCTTTTTTACCCCCTAAACGTTCGAATTTACAAAAATCCATTCTTATCGGATCGTTTTGGAGAGGGAGAAACCCACAGTTAAAATTTCGTGTTTCTATCTTCAGCCGTTTGGGCTGTGCGATGATGAATCAGTCAGTCAGTCAGTCACGTTACTCTTTTATATATAGATAACAAGTGCTGATAACAAACGCGACATTGGAACATGAACAAAATCAAATGAAAATTTTTAACATTAATCGAGTTTAATTTGCCCTCATTTTTTTGTATTAATTTGATGTTGCTAGGAATAATGATACAACTATTTGAACTAAAAATACTAAAGAGAAAATATAATTTAAAAAATATATATTTTCAGTTTTCAGGCCAATTTTCTCATGACTACAACTAAGATTGGTTAAAAATTTGTCTTTTAGTTACACATTTTTAAATAATTAATTTTTACTTTCATTTGAATGAGGAATTTTTTTGATTTTCTATAGAACCGAAATACGCTTTAGTTTTCACCTTCGTACGAATTTGATGTCTGTAACTGGATGACCATTTTGTGTAAATGCTCATATGCAAAAGATTTCTATTAATTCCTAGTTCCCTAAACTGCAGGGCCATACATTTGCATACATGTGTGTGCTAGTAGAACATTACAAAATATTTGTAAAATATTTTCAAATAATAAATTAAAACAATTTAGTTGGAATTTTAAATTGTACAATTTACATGTTTAACATTTTTATATGAACGTGTTTCTCCCACTCTCTTAACATGACTGACATTTTAAACATGCATAACGATTATGTGGAACATTGAATGAAGTCATTTGAAATACAAGTGTATAGAACAAACTGAAAACTACAAATTACCATAACGACTTTAATACACCCTACAAGGATACTAACTTTCCAGTTAGCTTTTTTTTTGGAAAATTGTATATATAGAGGAATGTAAACTAGAAATGCCAAATTTATTTCAATAAATATATTTATTATTTAGTAAGCTATCGTTTTAATGTGCTATATTACCAATTTTGTTATTGATCAATTAAAAAAACTAGTTCCTAATCGTATTTCCCTAGTTGTTTAGGGCAGATCATCTGGAATCATTTACCCAAAGGCTTTATGAAAGCGATAAACTTTTTTTAAAACAAACACTATTTTAGACCTTTGCCTAAAGTACAAATTTTCCGGTACAAATTTTCCGGGAATTTTGCCAATTTTTCACTACCCGATTCTGCTTCAAATCCATAACAAAATAGCTTCAAGAATTTATTAAATGATTAAATTTTTCTTCAATTAAAATCTAGTACAAAAAGGTTTAAGACAATTTTTTCAATTAATTTTGTAAATGATTTGATTTAACAAAAATTTAATCATTCGAAGTTTTAATATATTCTGTTATTAATTAACTTTAAAATTAATTCAGTTTAAACAAAGGCTTTGGAATGAATCTAAAAAATCAAATATTAGGAATGGATTTATGTAATGAAAGGCTGACATTTTTTAATTACGGATTAAGATTTTAGTGAATTAAGCTCAAATATTATTAATTAATTCGAAGCTCTGATATTTAATAATTATAACACTAAGTTTTTATATGAATTTTGGCTATAATATTCCTAATTTACAATATAATTATATATTTCGGGAATAGCCAGGTACCCGGGAATGTAGAAAAAAATTTCCCGATTCCCGGGAATCAAAAAATGTCGGGAAATTAAAAACCCTAGCAGCAACATTTAAAAATTAGCAGTACTCTATTAAAATCCCCAAATCTGGGTTTATTTATTACGACATTATTTTATCACAAAACAAATTTAAAATTTTAGTCCAACTTTAAATTAGTTTACTCTCTCAATAAATGTCATAACACAAAATCCCATATGAAAACAGAAAACTGTTAAATTTCCTTTGAAATTTTATATCATACAAAAACATTTGTGAACTTTATAACATAAACAATGGAAAAGCACCTCCCATCCACTCCCATATAGTTTTTAGCAACAAACGATTACAGGGGAAAATTATGCTTCACATAAATTTAAATTTGTTATTGTATTGTCCATTTTTCAACTCCCCTCCCCCCTTTGAACACTGCTCAACAAGGCATTTTAATGCATCAGGAACACTTGTGTAGTGCATGTGTCACTCTTATCATTCAACTAGATGTACGGGAAAATGTACTAAAAAGCTACTCAATTCACTCAGTAATCGGAAGTAGGTATGTACAGAAGTGTACGCAAATTTTTAATCTTGTAACTCTACAGCACAGTATTTGGGGGCGAGTGAGTAACTACAATGGGGTGTTGCAACTAGCTGCATAAGTAGACAAACATGTTGTCGTATGTGAGTTTAGCACACTGACTACATTAACAAGATTTTTGCGCTCGTGCTAATGGCACACAAATATTTTCAAGCCAAAATAATATTAACATTAGGGTAAACTCTTAAAATAATAAGAACAATGTGATAATATTATTAAATTTATGATTTACTGGCATTAATTCAAAATAGATCATACCAATTACATACAAAATTTCAGTTTAATAACCACTTTTGTTGAGTTCTCCAACAAGTACCCACCTAATTTTAATAACAACCTTTTAACACTTACAGCGAAGTTTCCAAATAGTGCCAAAGTAATGCTACTAATTATGTGAAATATAAACAGTCATCACCAACAGCAGACTAGTTTCTGGTTTTCTGGAACTGTGAAATTTCTTCCAAAAAAATCTCTAGTAATTTAATGATAAATTACTGCTTTCAGTTTTATGATGAACATACACTTCACTCCACTCAGTCACACAGTCTTTCATTCATTCATTTCTTAGCTCTTTCGTTTGCATGTGTGTTTTTTAATAGTTTCTTTTTGAGTTTTGCTTTAAACTTAATTAATGAATGTGTTGTTTTAATATGGAACAAAAGATATTTTTTAATTATTTAAACATCAAATATCTTTACTAGCATGTTTCATTAGCAGCTAAAGAAATTTTTAACAAAATATAACAATAATTTATTTATGCAGACATTTGAAAATAAAAGGGAGAGTTTTAAAAGGTGGTATATAACTGAAAGTACCCTACAGCTTAATATTTCAACATACCATTAATGATTTCAAAACAGAAGCTCTCTTAGTATCTAGACAGAAAATCTGCTTCTGGAGAGAACATCAGATACTTTCAAGACAACAACTAACAATTGGTATAGATTCTAAATAGAAACTCAGACAGTTTCAAAATATAAATTCAGACAGTTTCCAGAGAGAAATTAAAGAGTTTCAAGATACAAACTCATACTGTTTCTAAATACAAATTCAGACATAGAGAATTAACAAAGACCTAACTCAGTTGCCAGACACCAAAGTAGTGAGAATGTATTAGTAAAAAACTATGTAAAAACAACACTCGTATATGTGATTATTTTGAGTAACTTTTTTGTTTGGGTTTTTTTCTAGTTTCCGCTCTATGATTCTCCATAATTTCTAGGCACAGTTTCCCAGGAGAAACTCATATAGTTTCTACACAGAAACTCGGGCAGTTTCTAGACATAAACTAAGACACACTCTAGACAGAAACTCGTACAGTAACTCGAACATAAACTCAAATAGTTTCTAAACAGAAACTCAGACTCTTTCTAGACAGAAACAAGAAACAGTTTCAAGAGCGAAACTCAAATAATTTCTAAAGAGAAACTCAGACAGATTTCAGGTAGAAACTCAGACAGTTTCTAGACAAAAACTCTTAAATTTCCTAGACTAACAGTTAGATTCCATACATAGACTCAGACAGTTTCTCGAAAATAACTCAGACAGTTTGTAGACAGAAACTCAGACAGTTTCTGGATAGATTCAGATAGATTCTAGATAGAAACTCTGTTATTATCTAGATTTAAACTCTATCAGTTTCTAAACAGAAACTCGGACAGTTTCCAAACAAAAACTCAGTTAGATTCTAGACAGAAACTCAGACACTTTCTAGACATAAACTTCTAGAACAAAACAGATAGTTTCTAGATAGAAACTCAGATAGCTTCTAGACAGAAACTCGAACAGTTTCTATTCAGTATCTCACAGAGTTTCTAGACATAAACTCAGACAGTTTCTAGACAGAAACTCGGACACTTTTTAGACAGAAACTCATACACTTTCTAGACAGAAACTCGTACACTTTCTTGATAGAAACACAGACAGTTTCTAGATAGAAACTCAGTCAGATTCTAAACAGAAACTCAGAGAGTTTCTTAACAAAAACTCAGTTTCAAGACAGAAACTCGAACAGTTTCTAGACAAAAACTCAGAGAATTTCTAGACAGAAACTGAGACAGTTTCTAGGCTGAAACCTAGTTTGATTCTAGACGGAATTCGGACAGTTTCTAGACAAAAACTTATGCAGTTTCTAGAAAGAAACTCAGAAAGTTTCTAGATAGAAACTCGAACAGTTTCTAGTCAGAATCTCAAGCAGTTTCCAGATAGAAACTCAGACAGTTTCCAGACAGAAACTCAGGTAGTTTCTAGACTGAAATTCGGACAGTTTCTAGTCAGAAACTCAAACAGTTTCTAGACATGAACTCAGAGAGATTCTAAACAGAAACTCAGACCGAAACTAGACTGAAACTCAGACAGTTTCTGGAGATAATCTGAGACAGATTCTAAATAGAAACTCAGTTAGAAAATCAGACAGTTGCTAGGCAGAAACTCGGACAGTTTCTAGACAAAGACTCTCTTAGATCCTAGATGGACCTCAGAAAGTTTCAAGACAGGAACTCGAACAGTTTCAAGATATAAACTCAAACAGTTTCTAGACAAAAACAGAAACTCAGTTTTTAGTTAGAATCTCAAGCAGTTTCCATGTAGTTTCTAGATAGAAATTCGGACAGTTTCTAGTCAGAAACTCAAACAGTTTCTAGACATAAAATCAGAGAGATTATAGACAGAAACTCACACCGAAAATAGACAGAAACTCAAACATTTTCTGGAGAGAATCTCAGACAGATTCTAAACAGGAACTCTCTTATTTTCTAGACTAAAATTCTGTAAGTTTCCAGACAGAAACTCGGAAAGTTTCTAGATAGAAACTCAGTCAGATTCTAAACAGAAACTCAGACATTTGCTAGGCAGAAACTCGGAAAGTTTCTAGACTAAAACTCACTTAGATTCTAGATGGATCTTAAAAAGTTTCAAGACAGAAACTCAAACAGTTTTAAGAAATAAACTCAGACAGATTCTTGAGAGAAACTTAGACAATTTCTAGATGGATCTCAGAGAGTTTCTTGACAGAAACTCGGGCAGTTTCTAGACTAAAACTCAGACAGCAAGTTAATTAGATTCTAAACAGAAACTTAGATTGTTTCTAAACAAAAATTCAGTTAGATTCTAAACTAAAACTCAGACAATTTCTAACAGATTCTCGGACCGAAACTCAGGCAGTTTCTAGAAACAGAAACTCAAACAGATTTTTGGGAGATTCTAAATAGAAACTCTGTTATTTTATAGACTAAAACACTGTAAGTTTCTAAACAAAAGCTCGGGCAGTTTCTATACAGATACTCAAACAGATTTTAGATATAAACTCGGACAGTTTCTAGCCAAAAACTCAGAGAGTTTCTAGACAGAAACTCAGACACTTCCTATACAGAAACTCGGACGGAAACTCAGGCAGTTTCTAGACAGAAACTCAGACAGTTTCTAGACATAAACTCGACAGTTTCTATACAAAAACTCAGACAGTTCCTAGACAGAAACTCAGTTAGTTTCTAAATATAAACTCAGACTGACAGAGTTTAACATACATGTACTTCCATACTGCTATCTGCCCAACATTATAATTAAAATGAAGCTACTTTATCTGCACAAATCAAATATCCCCAAATGACCCCTAAGGTGGTAAAGTGTCGCAAAGAAACATGTAAAACAATGTTTCAATTTTTATGAACATTTTAGATGCACAAAAATCAGTGAACTAAAATACAAAAACAAAAGAAAGAAAAAGCAGTAACAATAAATGACCTTGACGCAGAGAAGAAACAAGCAAATCCAATAACAATAAATCAACTAGACAAATACACATAGATACAAGTGTAGATAGCTGCAGATACATAAATAGATAAAGACACAAATGCGCATAACTTTAGGCATCATTAAGTCACAAATTGTGGGCTCATTTCTATTTCAAACACTCATACTCTGGCATCCATCTATGGATAGCTAGTGATTTAGACGAGTTTGTGCGACTCGTATGATGTTAGATGCAAATGATTTATGTTATTTTGATAACTATTTTGCAAATTATTGTCACACCTTTCATTTGCAAAAAAAAAAATAAGAAATAAAAAAAGATTGAATTTATGTTAAACACGAAAAAACGCAAAAATCATAAAATCAAATCAATCACATTTAGTTAACTTTGAATGATAAATATGTATACAAAAATGAGATATATTGCCAATGCTGTCAAAGAAGCTCATGGAGAGAAACGCACCTGTATTAAAAACAAAAAAAAAACTATTGCCAACAAAAAATGGAATTGGTAAATACCCCTAAGATTTTGTTGGATTAAACAAAAATAATTTGCAAAAAAAATCAAGTTGTAAATAGCTGATAGAAATAGATAAATTGGAAAATATGACAGGACACAGTGGGGCAGAATAGATAAACTGACTAGAACTTTTATATTGCTGGACCAATCTATACTAAACTTGAACCAGCGATGGCCAAGGAGTTAAGTTTCCAGAATATAGATAGTAACTCAGACAGTTTCTAGACAGAAACTCAGACAGATTCTAGATAAAAACTCAGACAGTTTCTAGTCAAAAACTCAGAACATTTTGGGCAATTTCTAGACTGAAACTCAGACAGATTCTAGATTAAAACTCAGTCAGATTCTCGACAGAAACTCGGACAGTTTCTAGACAAAACCTCAGGCAGTTTCTAGAAACTTGACTAGGCAGAAACTCAAACAGTTTCAAGACAAAATCTCAGACAGTTTCTAGTCAAAAACTAAGATAGTTTCTAGACAGAAACTCAGACATATTCTAGATAGAAACTCAGTCAGATTCTCGACAGAAACTCGGACAATTTCTAGACAGAAACTCGGACAGTTTCTAGACAGAAACTCAGACAGTTTCTAGACAGAAACTCAGACAGATTCTATATAGAAACTCAGTCAGATTCTCGACAGAAACTCGGACAGTTTCTAGATAGAAACTCGGACAGTTTCTAGATAGAAACTCGGACAGTTTCTAGACAGAAACTCGGACAGTTTCTAGACAGAAACTCGGACAGTTTCTAGATAGAAACTCAGACAGTTTCTATACAAAAACTCAGTCAGTTTCTACACAGAAGCTCAGTGAATTTCTAAACTGAACCGTTGTCAATTTTTAAACAGAACCTAGTCAATTTCTATATAGAAATTCAGTTAGCTAAGATAAGGATATCAAGGTGGGCTACTCGTTTTGTTTAAATGTTGTATATCTGAAACATAATCGGTTTTTCAAATTTTGTGTAAATTGGATCAGTGGAAGGATATCTTCTTATTGAAATAAATATTGGTTCAATGGAAGGAGAAATAATGATTATTCAGTGTACGTGAACAATTTACGTTCGCATTAAGAAATTTGTTTCAACTTGAATTGCATGACATCATAAAAATCCTCAAAAAACCCTGGTGTCATTTTCACATCCACACAGAGAAAACAAATTCGAAGAAAACAAATTCGAATGATTCTACCTTAGATTCTATTATAGTTGTGGCTACAAAATTTTAAAAGGGGTAACAAATGTGTGGTTGCTTTAACCGAAATTCTTCTTTGTCAACTTTCTATTGATAGAACCGAAAAATTCTATGTGTGCAACCGAATCATTCGATTGGCAACAAATTCGATTGATATCGTGAATCCGTTTTCTCTGTGTACCTTTCTGCCACCTAGTCAGTGTCCAGACGTCACTAACGTCCATTAATACATCAGTGTATAATTTTATTAATCAGATTGTTAGACAAAAGCAGTTACAAAAACAGCAAAAACACCTCATCTGAACAAAATTTATGATGGACATTTCATTTCATGAGTAAATGTGTGTAAAATTTCTAAACGACCTTTTTGTATCAATCATTCCAGTTGTTGCAAATATGCTAGACATGGACTTTTGGGGTTAACGAATTTCAAAAACAAACAAAAAACTGGAATCTTTTGTTTTATTTTATTTTCGCACATTTTTAAATATGATGATAAAGAGACAAGTTAAATTAATTAGTGTTGTAATATTCCTACTATTGAATATATTAACAGAAATGGTCAGAAAAACTATAAACTTTTGAACTATTTTTAACAAGGTGCAGCATAAATTAACATAAAAAACATAAGCGCAAAAGAAGATAAAAACAAAATTGTTACAACATTTACTATAATGTTAAAATACTATTAACATGTTTTGGCATAAACCTCAATCTTAGTTATGTTATAGCTGTCTTAATCTTAAGTATTGAATATTGGTATGTTTGATTCCTGTAGCCTGTTTTACTACTTATAACAGTTTGTTTATGTTAGAATATTATTTCCAATTGTTTTAAATCAAAAACTATATTTCATAGATTAAAGTCTTGTTATAAATTCATATAATTTAAATACTTCAAGTCCAGACATATGTTTTGGTAGGAACAAGTATTTAACATAAATCTTGTCATGTTTATGAATTTGAGTAGTTGAAGTGCATAGTAGAATTGCAAACATATTCGTATTGGTAAGATTTAACCCTTATTTGTCATTTTATAATATATTTGATAGTAAGACAAAGTTGGAATGACCACTTCTTGATTCTCCTTCTTTTTATACCCACCACACGCAGAGAAAAAATCTTGCTGTGGTTAAAATAATCTATGAGAAACATATTATGATCAGATTTATGATTCAAACATATTATGATCATTATTAATATCATAAAATATAATATTATGATTACTTTAGATCATAATACGAATACTTCAGAGCATATTATGATCATGTATGACAATGTTATGATCATATTGGGTTGTAATATAATGTCAGATTACAAGATCACATTATGACTAATAGGAAAATATTGTGATGTAATATTACGACTATATTTAATCATATTATGAGTTTTTTCGGGGAATACAAAATATAATTTTAAAGGGTTTTACTTTTAGTGTGCTAAATTCCCTATTTAAAATGTGTTAAAGATACGAAAAACCGGTCAAGATTTTGGAGGTGTTTTGAAAATTTCAAAAAAAAAAATATTATTTTTTGTACTCAGAAAATTAGTATCACTTCCCAAGTATTTCTAGTTCATTATTTTTTATGAATTTGATACGATTAACCTTAGCTTCTAGCCACGGAATTCAGTGAGTAAATTCATCATACCAATCGGCGTTTTAATCGGCTCAGTTGTTTCGGAGTTATAATAACAAATTGAAGCAAAAAATATTTTTTTTTTGTGAAAATAGCAAATTTTTTCGTTTTAAAAAACTCATGAAAAATCGAAAACGGCAGAAATGATTCAGGTTTATAACTTTTTCGCAAAACGAAATACAATAGCAACTAAATGAGATATCGATCATAAAAATCGATTGATTCTTTTCGATTTATTCACAATTAAGTGAATTCGCTAATTTTCACAAAATTTAACTTTTTTATATACATAAAATTGAGTAGTTAATGTTCCTCTTTCGACTGATTGAATTTTGAAAACATTTTCCCCATAATATGTAAAAATGTTCACATATATATTGGGTTTCAATCGACTCAGTAGTTTCGGAGTTATAATAACAAATTGAAGCAAAAAATATATTTTTTACGTGAAAATGCAATTTTTTTTGTTTTATAAAAATCATGAAAAATCGAAATCGGCAGAAATTGTTCAGATTTATTGCATTATCGAAAAGCCACATGTAATGGGAACAAAATGAAATATCGATCATAAAAATCGATTGATTCTTTTCGAATTTATTCACAATTAAGTGAATTCGCTTACTTTCAGAAAATTGTATATGCGTACAAATGCGTATATAAACAATATCGAGCCCTTAGCGCCAAATTATCGTAAGCGACATTTTCTAAAAATTTTTTTATAGCAGAAATAAAAATTTTATTTCTTTATTTTATTTTTATTTATTTTATTTTAGCGTTCTCAACATATCAAAATTTATCGTAATTTTATCGTAAGTCAATGTTTACATTTTTCAATAAACGAATTTTATCGTAAGCGACACGCAGTGGTATAGAAAAAAAAGAGGTAAATAAATCTGTAACCTCTAAATGGTTAGATTGGTTTGAATGAATTTCACATGCACAAAGAAGAATTGTTTTCGAGTTTAAGTTTTGAACGTGGACCTCATGTGCCCACCAGGGGCGCGACCAAGTGTCCTCAAAGTAGGACACCTCGGGTATGTTACATTTTTAAAAGGATCCTATTTCTTCGTTTGTTTTCCGATAACACATACAGAATCTTCTCATCGAGCATTACAAAAAAAATCGTCGTGGCTATTAAATATATCTTATAGCTTAGGAGAAATTCGCATTTGAAAATTAAATTTTCAACATTTTTACCTGCCCTACTCCAGTTTTTTTGATAACAGCGTATCCAAATATTTGTCATTTTTCTCCAGTTTTCCTTTATTAGACTATTATCACATGTATGTATCAAATAGAGAAAGAATTGTTTAAAAATAATGACTAAGTCCACAGTTATATGCATTTGAATTTAAAACATTTTAAAAAGGCGATTTTTATATAATTTTTTGGGAAAAAAGACGTTTATTTTTTCAGTTATCGGAAAAAAATTCTAAGAGGATGTATAAGGAATTTATACTTTTTGAAAAGCTAACTTCTCATTAAATATGTTAAATGAAAAAAAAATTGAAAATGGTTGATACCGAGGGGACCAGGTCCATTCAAAAAACGACTATTTTTTATGCAAAATTCAAATTTAGGGCAAAAATTCTCAAATCACGTATTTGATATGAAAATATGGTAACCAATTTTAGATGGCCCAATATGTTTTTAATTATTTTGTAAAGGGTTCCGATAACCCCGACCCTGGTATGGATGTTATAGCCAAAAAAACTAAAAATTCCCATTTTTGGAATTTTTCAACACTTTTTTGGGAATTGCGGGATTTCTGATAATAAATTTCAAAATTCTTTTTTATTTTTCCATTTTAAATAGAAAAATCTACATAACTGTGAAATTTCATTAAAAACTATTCATAAATAAAAATTTAATTTCAATTCGAAAAATTTGTATCTTGCAAAAATTCAATAAAAAAAATTTGTTTGTCATATTTTTCAATTTTTCAAATCTATATGGTGGTTTTTGTTGTTGACCTGTCATATCGTAATTTTCTTAAATTTTTCCGCTTTAGGGTTAAAATGCATGTCATCAGCATAACTTTGGTTAAGTGATAATGTGACGCATCTTAATTCAAAGTATCTGGTATCTGAATAATAAAAACAACAACAATAACAATATTTATCAACATCATCATAAACAACCAACAACGAATGATGATGCTGCTGGTGATAATGATGATGACGTTACGATGTCACTTTTAATATTTTACATCTTTAAGCGATAGATGGCTGAATTGGATGAATAGAGTATTTAGATATTTGTTTTAAGGGGATTCAGCGACACATTTTGTTATTGTTAGATTTTTTATAACTTTTTTTGGTATTTTATAAATAAAATATGATAATTTTTTTAAAAGATTTTATTTGTGTGTAAAATGGTTGGGAAAAAATAAGTTTAAAATGGCTTCATTCATTTTAATAAATTTATGACATGCCTTGGCTTGGCTTATTTCTTATACCTAAATATATATGTATGTATTATGGATTTAGCACACAAAGTGACTTTAATCAAATAGCATGTAGAAAAAAGAAATTAAAATACAACTGGGGTATAAAAAGCTTAGTGGTCAATGTAAAGGGCATCAGTTGGGTTCATTGTATCTTCACGGCAAAAGCCATCACATTTTATAGCACACCTACACAACATGTTTAAACTTGTAAGTAAAGAATTAAAATCAAAGTAAAAAGGGATAAATAATGTCATATTTCATTTTAATTTTCTTTTTCACTAGATTTTTGCAGCAGTTTTAATTTCTTTGGCAGCAGCTGCCAAAAATGAAGATACCATAACGAAATTTGCCAGCCAGGTGAACTCAGATGGCACCTATGGCTTCGACATTGAACAGTCGAGTGGCTTGGAGTTCAAAGAAACGGGCTTTGGTGGCCATTATGCCAAAGGTGCATATCAGTATGTTTCACCTGAGGGCCAAAAAATCTCCCTAGTTTATACAGCTGATGAGAACGGTTTCCATCCTCAATCCGAGTCGATTCCCACACCACCACCAATTCCAGCTTATATTCTTAAGGCCTTGGAATATATTCGCGAACATCCTACGGCCGAGGAATTGGCTGATCGTGAAGTACGAGCTAAACAAATTTAGGTTGTTTTTTGTACTTTGTTAGTTTAAGAGTTTGTTAAGTTTGTATTTTTTATTTATTTATGAATAAAATTAATAATTATTTTGTATAAAAAATGATGTTTGTTTTTTTCGAGGATGTCTAATAATTTGGTTTCTACTAAATTGATTTTGCTGATTTTCAAAACCAAACTATTTTTTTCAAAAGACACTTTTCTATAGAAAACTGTCCAATGCAGACACTTTTCTATAGAAAACTGTCCAATGCAGACACTTTTCTATAGAAAACTGTCCAATGCAGACACTTTTCTATAGAAAACTGTCCAATGCAGACACTTTTCTATAGAAAACTGTCCAATGCAGACACTTTTCTATAGAAAACTGTCCAATGCAGACACTTTTCTATAGAAAACTGTCCAATGCAGACACTTTTCTATAGAAAACTGTCCAATGCAGACACTTTTCTATAGAAAACTGTCCAATGCAGACACTTTTCTATAGAAAACTGTCCAATGCAGACACTTTTCTATGGAAAACTGTCCAATGCAGACACTTTTCTATGGAAAACTGTCCAATGCAGACACTTTTCTATAGAAAACTGTCCAATGCAGACACTTTTCTATAGAAAACTGTCCAATGCAGACACTTTTCTATAGAAAACTGTCCAATGCAGACACTTTTCTATAGAAAACTGTCCAATGCAGACACTTTTCTATAGAAAACTGTCCAATGCAGACACTTTTCTATAGAAAACTGTCCAATGCAGACACTTTTCTGTAGAAAACTGTCCAATGCAGACACTTTTCTGTAGAAAACTGTCCAATGCAGACACTTTTCTGTAGAAAACTGTCCAATGCAGACCCTTTTCTATAGAAAACTGTCCAACGCAGACACTTTTCTATAGAAAACTGTCCAATGCAGACACTTTTCTATAGAAAACTGTCCAATGCAGACACTTTTCTATAGAAAACTGTCCAATGCAGACACTTTTCTATAGAAAACTGTCCAATGCAGACACTTTTCTATAGAAAACTGTCCAATGCAGACACTTTTCTATAGAAAACTGTCCAATGCAGACACTTTTCTATAGAAAACTGTCCAATGCAGACACTTTTCTATAGAAAACTGTCCAATGCAGACACTTTTCTATAGAAAACTGTCCAATGCAGACACTTTTCTATAGAAAACTGTCCAATGCAGACACTTTTCTATAGAAAACTGTCCAATGCAGACACTTTTCTATAGAAAACTGTCCAATGCAGACACTTTTCTATAGAAAACTGTCCAATGCAGACACTTTTCTATAGAAAACTGTCCAATGCAGACACTTTTCTATAGAAAACTGTCCAATGCAGACACTTTTCTATAGAAAACTGTCCAATGCAGACACTTTTCTATAGAAAACTGTCCAATGCAGACACTTTTCTATAGAAAACTGTCCAATGCAGACACTTTTCTATAGAAAACTGTCCAATGCAGACACTTTTCTATAGAAAACTGTCCAATGCAGACACTTTTCTTTAGGAAACTGTCCAATGCAGACCCTTTTCTATAGAAAACTGTCCAATGCAGACCCTTTTCTATAGAAAACTGTCCAATGCAGACACTTTTCTATAGAAAACTGTCCAAAGCAGACACTTTTCTATAGAAAAATGTCCAAAGCAGACAATTTTCTACAGAAAACTGTCCAATGCAGACACTTTTCTACCGAAAACTGTCCAATGCAGACACTTTTCTATAGAAAACTGTCCAACGCAGCTGATGCAGGGTACAAAAAATATTTATTAATTCTATTTTTGTTTATTTACCAAATAAACAAAGTTTCATGAACAACAACATTTTTGAGCCATGATCAGTTTTTTTTGCAAAACAACTGCTTCAAATACCTTTAAAAATATTTGGTTCAAAATTTATTTCTTATTTAATTTATTAAAGCTAACAATTAATGCAAATTAATGCAAACGATATCTGTTACTATTTCGCCAATACTCCTACACCAAGCAGTTTATTTTATCTACTCAAATCTTTTACTTTATTAACTCTATCAATATTAGTTTTGAAGGCTTTAATAGAAAAGAAGTTTTTTTGATAAATAAATATGGTCTTAAATTAACCGCATTAACTCTAATTTGTTTTCTTAGATCAACAAAATTTAAAAAGGTGATTAATAACTAAATTAAAAAAATTAATTAAACGTATTAAAAAAGTTTTAAAAAAACCCACTTTGTCTAGCTGACACACTTCCCAAACATGATACACAATGAAACTAGTAAATGTTAATAATTAAAAATGATTTAATCAAACAAAATTAAAATGAAATATGCAAGAAACAAGAGCAAGAGTCGACTTTAACATACCCTAACTCTTCTATAGAAAACTGTACAATGCAGATACTTGACTATAGACAAATTTTCAATACAGACACTTTTCTATAGAAAACAGTCCAATGCAGACACTTTTCTATAGAAAACAGTCCAATGCAGATACTTTTCTATAGAAAACAGTCCAATGCAGACACTTTTCTATAGAAAACAGTCCAATGCAGACACTTTTCTATAGAAAACAGTCCAATGCAGACACTTTTCTATAGAAAACAGTCCAATGCAGACACTTTTCTGTAGAAAACAGTCCAATGCAGACTTTTTTTTAGAAAACAGTCCAATGCAGACACTTTTCTATAGAAAACAGTCCAATGCAGACACTTTTCTATAGAAAACAGTCCAATGCAGACACTTTTCTATAGAAAACAGTCCAATGCAGACACTTTTCTATAGAAAACAGTCCAATTCAGACACTTTTCTATAGAAAACTGTCCAATGCAGACACTTTTCTATAGAAAACTGTCCAATGCAGACACTTTTCTATAGAAAACTGTCCAATTCAGACACTTTTCTATAGAAAACTGTCCAATGCAGACACTTTTCTATAGAAAACTGTCCAATGCAGACACTTTTCTATAGAAAACTGTCCAATGCAGACACTTTTCTATAGAAAACTGTCCAATGCAGACACTTTTCTATAGAAAACTGTCCAATGCAGACACTTTTCTATAGAAAACTGTCCAATGCAGACACTTTTCTATAGAAAACTGTCCAATGCAGACACTTTTCTATAGAAAACTGTCCAATGCAGACACTTTTCTATAGAAAACTGTCCAATGCAGACACTTTTCTATAGAAAACTGTCCAATGCAGACACTTTTCTATAGAAAACTGTCCAATGCAGACACTTTTCTGTAGAAAACAGTCCAATGCAGACACTTTTCTATAGAAAACAGTCCAATGCAGACACTTTTCTATAGAAAACAGTCCAATGCAGACACTTTTCTATAGAAAACAGTCCAATGCAGACACTTTTCTATAGAAAACATTCCAATGCAGACACTTTTCTATAGAAAACATTCCAATGCAGACACTTTTCTATAGAAAACAGTCCAATGCAGACACTTTTCTATAGAAAAATGTACAATGCAACTCACTTTGAAAATTGTATAAAATGGTCAAGGTTTACATTTTAAAATTTATATTTTGTTGGTTCTAAATTTCGTTTTAAACATCTTTTGAATTATAATTTCAATGTTGAACATATCGACCAATCTGCAATATTTAAAAGTCTTTACTCAGAAAAGATACCGTAACTTTGTTAATTGGCCTTCAATTTAAAATAAATATAGGTTATTTTATTTACAATAAGTCAGGCTTTGAAAAATCCTTGCAAGTGTTAGTAATTTCAAAAAAAGTTTTTAATTAATTGGCTAATAATAATAAGTTATTTCAAACAACAAAGGATTTTCTTTTATAAATTTAAACAAATTTTAAATGATTTTAACAATTGCTCGAAGTCTCAAAAAAAATTTAAATGTGTGATGAAGTCCATTACATGGACTACTACAACCTATAATAATTCACTTGGTAGATATTCTAATTATTTTAGTTTTATTGTTTTTTTCATTTGGTTTTTTTCTATCAATTTTATAAATTAACCGTCATTTTTGTTGAGTATTGTATCCCACAATAGTATTTGCATGACTGTTTTTATTTCTTTGAAATCGCAGCTTACCAAACCCAAACAAACATCTATATATTTTTAAACATTGCGCTACTTTTCATGTTGGTATTG
Organism: Calliphora vicina; assembly: GCF_958450345.1. Lineage (NCBI taxonomy): Eukaryota > Metazoa > Arthropoda > Insecta > Diptera > Calliphoridae > Calliphora > Calliphora vicina. The sequence continues at coordinate 28,134,761 of NC_088782.1, read as the reverse complement.
TGAATTCGATTAATGTTTTGTAACATGAGTAGATAAAGAGCTGTGAAAAATATAACAATTGAATTTTTCATTCTTGTAAATGGATCAAATGTGTGCCGAAATAATAAGGCAAGCAACAATACGTTACTTGGGAAAATTAAAAGAGATCCAATGAAATTGCGAAAAACAAATAACAAGCTTCTGAAAGAAAACGGAGAAAAATATCGTATAAGATAGAAAAAGTCGAATCAATAAATAATAAATACGAAACTGTTGTTGAAATTACTTCAACTAATCCATATAAAAAATATGACGGGTAAATATGTCGCGTGCTAAATCATGCTAAAGTTTGTTTAAAAATAAAGAAAGTTACATTATTATATTTTAGCTAAGAAAAATCGGGTTCAAAAATGATTTGAAGATGCAGTCGAAAGTTAATTTTATTTTTTGTCACGTTCGTGATTCCATGTTTATTGCCAATATATTGGAAACGACAAATCCTAATGCTATTGAAAAATGAAAACAAAAAATAATTTTTAAGATTTCTTTGTTTTTTCCCTTATAGGATTACGAATGTCACGTTCTTGACCGTTCTTGGAAATGTCCAAATATGATGCATTTGTAGAAATTGCTTAAACTAATCCTTATTTACAATCAGATAGCCTCATTATTATACTTTAGGTTAAAAAATTCTCAGATTTTTTAATTTTTCTAGTTGCTATCAAATGCATGTTTTGCTTTTTGTCGCATTATTGATTTCATGTTTATTGCTAATATATTGGAAACGACAAAATCGAATGCTATTGAAAAATGGAAACAAGAAAGAAATTTTTAAGATTTATTAGGTTTTTAATCTTATAGGATTACGAATGTCGCGTTCTTGATGAGGAAAATGTCCAAATACGAAGCATTTGCTGAAATTACTTAAACTAATCCTTTTTTACAACTAGCCCTTATTGTTATACTTTAGGTTAAAAAATTCGCAGATTTTTGCATTTTTCTAGTAGCAATCAAAATCAAGTTCAGCTTTTTGTCGCATTATTGATTTCATGTTTACTGCTAATATATTG